>NC_057800.1:172111031-172124216 GCF_018294505.1 Triticum aestivum | reverse complement strand
CGTGCCACCGCCGAGCCGCCGCCGCCTGAGCCCCGCCGGAGCCACACCCCGCCGGATCAGACGAGGTAATGCGCCGTCGTTGTCGGTTTTTTTAGAAAACCGATTTGGTTTTTTAGAAAACCCCTAACCCGTTTTTTCGGTTCGCTGGTTTTTCCTGTTAGTGGACGTTCGTCCATACGTTCGTTTCAATGAATGGTTTTCGCTCATTAGTTACAGATAACGAATGCTCGTTCGTTAGCCTGTTCGTCAGTTTTCTTTTATCGGATTTCTTCGCGGATATTTCTGATCGCGATTTTTGATCCGATTTTCGTTCTAGTTTATCTTTTCGCTCGTTAGTCGGAATCAGGCGATTCAAGTGCCTAGATCTTTGTCTCGAGACCCTCTTTCCGCTTAACCAACTTGCACAAGTTTTTGCTACTGTAAAATTTCACCTAGGTCCAGATTAGTAAACGGATCTTGTTTCTTTCGTCGTTTGAGTTTCGTTGCTCCGTTTGATTTGATTCTTTTTGCAAACCGAAGTTCTTAAGTTCAACTTTCTGGTTAGATCCTCTTATTGGAGTTTTACCCATGCTTCTTTGCTTGTTTGCTTATGTATTCTATTGTTTGTTTGCGATAGAATTCCTGGAGTGCGAAGCGTGTTATTTGGAGTCTCTAGGTTACGCGGATCGTCAGCAAGGAAAGTAACACTTTGATTATACCCCTTTATCACCCAGTTTTTATGCATTAGTTCCAATCCTCAAACATTGCATGGTTAGGATGTAATTAACTTGTGGGTTGGGAAGTAGTTGACGAGGTAGAAGCTATTACCCTGTTACATTCAAACCCTTGGGAGTTACTCTTGTCTATTGCTCAAATTGCTATGTTATGCTCGTAGACGAGGTTTGGGTGAGTGAAATCCATGACAGATGTGAGATTGTTAATTAATGGTTCAACTTAAGATGGCTACTTAAATACACATCTGGGTGGATTGAGGCACCTGGAGTACCCAGTGTTGCTTGTATTTTTTTGGAAATCCCGGAGTACCCGTGTGATCTTCCTATGGACCGCCACCCAGGCTCAAAGGGAACTGAGATTATTCATGCTAGAAACTTCCGTGTGCAGCCACAAGCTAAGGCTCTAGCATAGTTGAGTAAGTCACGTGAAGCTCTTGAAGAGGTGGATCAACATGTAGTGGGATTGTAGGTTTGGTATGGTCTGCCCGGAGTAGAGAGTTAATGTTTCTGAAAGACTGTGTCTCGGTCATCCGTTTCTCAAACACCATGTAGTGCGAGAAATCCAACGGAGGCGATCGAGTCTTGTGGGGAAAAGTACGCAAACCTCTGCAGAGTGTATAAACTAATCATGGTTAGCCGTGTCCCCGGTTATGGACATATTGAGTATCTAGTACTTGGAGTATCTTAAGTATCTCATCACTATAAATTAATATTGTTGGGTTGATAATTACCTTAAGTGGGATTGAGTTGGAGGAACCTTCTCAATGATGTTTCAACTACCATGATAGTTAAATAAAAAATATATTCCTTTGTTGTAGGGAAAAATTGGCTTTTCGCAAAAACTATAACCATAGAGCTTTCCACCAGCCAAATATGCATGTAGTGATAGCATTATTCTGTTCTTGCTCTACTGTGTTACTTTGCCAGCATATTCCATGTGCTCTCCCATTTTCGGGCTGCAACGTATTATGTTGTAGACTTTTCAGACGAGGAGTAAGGTTCGTTAGGTCATTGCCGTGCAGCTAAGGTATGCCGTTGGAGTTGATGGACTCACTTTCTCTTCCTAGCCTTCCGCTGTTATCATATTAGATGGCCTTAAGCCATATTTATTGTAATAAGTTCTCTTTGGAGACATTCGATGTAATAAGTGTGTGCTTGCTACTCTGTTATAAATCCTCGAGTACTGTGTGTGTCAGCATTACCGATCCAGGGATGACACTGAAGCATAGAGACTTGACCGTTTGAGGTCGGGTCGCTACATCGCCCTATATCTTTGACTTGCACACACACACAATTTCGATGGCTCTCTTCATTGATCTCGCACCCACCCACTTGATCCTCTCTTCGACTCTATCGATAGCTATGACCCCTCCCTCTCTTCTCGTGGATTGCCCGGGCCTCTATGTATGATATGGATAGGCCTCCATTTCACACACATTGCATGCAAAAATTTTCTTGAGATGTCATCGACACATATTCCCACAAAAAATTCATGAAATCAACCCCCACCCCACCCCAAAACAAAAAACACTCACGAACGCAGTTTGTATCTCTCACACACACCCACATAGGTGGGGGACGTGCACGAAGAGAAGAGGTGCATGCATGGCGCACGTACTCCCGTCTCTTTCGCAACCACACCCGCGCGGGTACATGGTGGAGCTCATTTCTGTACGAAGAAGACAGCCCAATTGGTAATTTGGCACGTGTACTGGTTGTCCACTTGGTGGATGGAGGATCGTCTACCACGGGTGAACAAACAAATTGCGACTTGACGTGTTATATTAAAAAAAGAGGCAAACCATGTGGGGCCTACCTTAGAGGCAAGGCTCTATACACTGGAGTACTTTTGATGTGTCCCATCAACTCGCAGAACAAGGAGAATCTTGCTTAGTACGCCGTCTCCCCCGTTCCTAAATATAAGTCTTTGTAGAGATTTCACCATGAACCACATGCGGATGTATATAGATGCATTTTAAGTGTAGATTCATTAATTTTGTTTCGTATGTAGTGGAATCTCTACAAAGACTTATCTACTAGTAATAGCTAGCCCCACTACTAGGAATTCTCTATCCTCTCCTTAAGCCACATCATCAAAATTGATGTAGCCGTTAGATGAAGTAAATCAGTCCATAATAGCCGTTTGATCTAGACGTTGAGAGGCTCCGCACTAAGCCACATGCAAGCATGCAGAAATACCGTGGCACATGCATGTGAGTGGGTTTTAAATCACATCAACATGTCTGCATGCAAGCATGCACCGGTAGCATGCATGTAAGTGAGCTTTTAAGTCTGATTAACATGTCAAAAAGAAAAATATAATCCCATTATGCAGTAGGAGTTGGCTGATCTGTTTTCCTTACGTGGGATGATCTAAATGATGATGGGAGTTTATTTAGTTTGGCTACCACATTTCTCATGCAGTTATAGAGTTTTTTTAGTTCTATGAAATCGATAATTTTGCGCAGAGAGACATACCGTTGTTCCGCGGCAACACGCGGGGACTCATCTAGTAATATTTAGGAACGGAGGGAGTACTATGTAAAGATTTAGGTGTCGCACGGGGATAGTGTGAGGTGGGCCATGTAATCACTGAGCCTGCGTGTTTCCACTGCTCTTGCACGCCTCCGCTGTAAGAATGGACATCCAGTAGTCCTACCACCTCAGTAATAAAGAACAATGAGCCGTCAAATCACATAGACCCAGCAGTAAGTTGGACGGACGAAGCAACCATCACTCTTGCACCAGTGAGAGGTCGCGTCCGCTCTGCCCGGGCATGAATGCGGCACTGATTCTTTGGAGCGGCGCTGACCGTTTCGGGCGGGAAGCGCGCGCGGGCGATGGAGCGGCTTTGGGTGGGCCAGGCTGGTCAGGAGCGGGTGTGGCAGCTGTCCGCATGTCCCTACCGGACACGCCCGGAAATGAGAGGATGCACCGGCTCTCGCGGCTAAAATCGTACACTACACAACATCTCTCTGTAGGAGTAGGTCAATCTGTCGCTCTCTCTAACACACACATGTTGTTAAACACACACACACGCACACACACACACACACACACATGCACGCACCTTGGTCCCGTTGCACCTTCTAACGTGACTTATTACACCTAGACGGAGGGAGTAGTAAGTATACGAGATACAGTGGCACACTGACTTAAGTCGAATACAAGGGCCCAAAATTTTTGTGCATGTTATAATAAGGATTAACTTAAAATAGTACGTGAGCGAACAGAGGGATCAATTGGATAGTGTTCCTGAGCAGTAGTGAGATGTGTGAGGTAAGATACAGCGCTGGCACTTTTAATTTTTCTTATTAATTTGTTTGTTTCACCCTCTGACTGGTGGGACCCAACGTACTATGTGGAGAGAGGTAAGGTGACTAAGGCTGCATTATTTTTGCACCACTGTGGATAGTCTTACCACCAAAGCCACATGACACAGATTGAAATCCCAATGACTCCCACACACACAAAAAAACATGGCATGCTTGTCACACGAATGCAGGAATGTATAAAAGGTTATTTCCCTCTTGTTGAACATAATGGGAGGGTTGTGTAGCTGGTTAGCCTGTTCGCTCATCAAACTTGAGGTCTCGGGTTCGATAACTACACTTGAGCATAATTTGTGCCAGGAGGATTCTTTGACTGGTCAAAATGTTTTCTAGGGTTTGCACGCTTCACACTCTCTCTCCAGTATATATATATACATGCTGGAGCCTCAGCGCTTGTACTTGCTCTCTTCACACTCTCTCGCCCTCTCCCGCTGGAGCCTCAGCGCTTGTAGTTGCTCTCTTCACACTCTCTCGCCCTCTCCAGATCTAAACAAGACTTCGTTGGCCTCTCTCTCCCCTCACTGCTGCTCAAAGAGCCGGCAGGATCCGTCCGCCGGGAAGGGAAGGAGGCTTAACGCTGTCGCCGTCGGCGAGGGACTACCGGCGCAGCTGTTCACTTTCCACCCAGCGGCGGCGCGGGAGAGCCTCCGACCCCTTCTTCTTCGCCGTTGTCCCGTCGCCCACCGAACCACGCCCCAAGAACCTTAAGGTATAATTTACTTACTCCACATGCATTGCTCTAGCTGCATGTATACCATGAATCTAGGACGTGGTTCAAAAGAGGAAAGGAGTGGGGGAAAGTATTGGGAAAAGTTGTATATAGAATGAATCTAGGACGTGGTTCAAAGAGGAAATGAAGGGGGAATGTATAGCATGAATCTAGGACGTGTTTCAAAGAGGAAAGGAATGGGGGAAAGTAGTGGGGAAAGTTGGATCGCATAAATCTAGGACGTGGTTCAAAGAGGAAAGGAAGGGGCGAAAGTACTAGTTCAAAAAGGAAAGGAAGGGACAAGGCTGTAGAGTTTGAGCAGGACTAGATTTGTTGCGCTCACATAGGGAAATGTGTCTAAAGATAAAAAAACTAGGACCAACACAAATATGCTCCTTGGTTGTTTGTTCTTTGTTGTAACAGACTGTGCATAACCACAGTACATCGGTAGATGCACATGGTGCTGGTGCGTCCACTATCCCGTGCAACTCATTAGCTATTTTTAATCTAAGGCCCTGTTTGGTTAAAAACTCCCTAGTCCCTACCTTCTTGGTTCCAGGGACTAAACATGCACTAGAGGTTATTAAATGACATGCTAAAAGACCATGTTACCCCTAGTAATGAACTAATAGAGACAAGGTGCGACACGTGGCAGGGGCAACTGTTGGAAAAAGTCCCAAAAAGACTCCCTCGGGGTCTTCTTTCTTTAGTCCCAAATGCCCACTTTTAGTCCCTAAAAGTCCCTCCTATTTGGTTTAGATGGGACTAACACGGAGTTTTTTTAGTCCCTACACCAAAATGTCCCTGTAAACAAACACCCTCTAATAATGCCGCTGGAAAATTGATGCAATGCCACAGTTAAAAGCAAATTACATGTTTAACGAATTTTATTGTTAATATAATCTCTATGTTAATATTAATCAATGCCACCGTTTGGGAAATGCTACTGTCTTGCTTTCTTTCCCATTTAGATAAGGTAGATGCTTCTTTTTGTTAGCTTCTGTGTCATCCACCGTTATTGACCACTAATTGTTTCCTTTGCACCTCTGTGTAAACAGGGTTATCTACTTCACCTCGTTGTCATTGTGACCTTTTGTTGCACTGCACAAAACACTTTTGTTTTAAGAGTGTTTTGTGCGGTTCAACCAAAATGTCACACCGACAACGTTGCTTGATTGCTTGATCTTAGTGGAACTGCACAAGAGGAGATCTTACTTCCTATCCATTAAGGCGAATTTGGTTCAGATCTTCTTCTTGTGAGTTGTTTGAATTTCGCATCATGAGAGGTCAGTACTAGCCTTCTTTCACATGATTCTGCAGTGTGCTTTCATATGTTGTGCTACTTGTACGATAATGATGCTTGAGTTTAGTGAACTGCACAAATGGAGACAAGACATCCAATCTGTATGTGCACCGTAATATCCCATTGAGGTAAGATATGGATATTTCACAACTGCTGGCCTGTATTTTTCCACTTTCATCAGAAAATTAAGTTTAGTACTATACTTGTGCTCCCTAATTGACATGCCAAATCTTACATTGAAGGCGAAGCTTGTCTGTTATTGAACCAAGTGATGAAGGGGAAGAACAAGCGGAAGAAAAACAAAAATCAACTCCCGGTGCTGTAATGAAGCACTGGAACTATGATGACACAAGTAATGATATAGTTTTGCATCTTAATTTATTGCTATGGCTGGAACGAGCAATTGTTTTGCCACTGATTTGATGCCACTCTTAATGTAATATGTAATTATCTCTACTTGTGCAAACAGGGATCTTCTTTGAAGATACCATATATTTTAGTGGAACTGCACAAGAAGATGTTGGAAACATTAAACTAATCGAGGAGTATATAGTAAGCATGGCCACCACCGTAGATAGCAACAGATGGTTCCGGAGAAGTGCTTCATATGTATGCTTTACACAATAAGCCTCCTGACAAAGGTTGGTACTTACCCACTGATTTCATCCATATGATTGAGCTTTGTCATCTCTATTGGTGTTGTGCTACTATTTAGATACTGTCATGAAAAAGTGGTATTGTCCTTGAGAAGTGCTTCATCTGTGCTGTTTTAAATATTTCCTTTCCTTTTTTCGAGCAAACAGGGATGCTAGCATTTAGTAGTCCTCTTGTCTTTGTACAACAGGATCATCTTCCTCTGAAGAAGAATATCGAGTACGTGAAGTGACTAGTTCCGATTATGCCAGGATGAAGAAGCCCTGTCTATCTTCTCATCAGAAGGAGAAGTTGAAGGATGGTTACATTACTCCCCACAAGACCAAACTAACTTCAGCTCAGAAGGACTGACAAATCTCCATTTTTGGCTGTGATGCACGAGTACAATGTTGTTCTAGGATTGTTTCTGGTGAGTTCCATTTTTCTAAAAGTGTGCTCTACATGGACCATGTATGTGCCTGTTGAAACCGTCAATTCATAGTACAGTTTGCTTTATACTAATCACTTTTTTGTATTTGTGCAAACAGGGGTGCTCAACTTGATTTCAATGGGAACTGCACAAAATGTTCATGAATACATTGAATCATTCATTTCCACCGCAAGAAAGGAGGTGCCGATAAGTTCAAGGCGTTGCAACATATAAGGGCGAAATCATACAAGCTACGCGCGAATTTGGTTGATTTTGGTGGAACTACACAAAAAGAACAGCTGGTTTATTTAGCACGAGGTGCCATGTCAATGTCCGAACTGATCGCAAACCCTGCCCATTCCAAAATCGTAGGCATTTGATATTTTGGAATGGGACAACCTTGTCAAATTTTGCTCATTGATTTTAGCAAGAGATGCGTTTGATATTTTCGAATGGGACGCCCTTTGCTGTCAGCAGCGTTGATCAATTTTTTATTTATTCTTTAGTTGTGAAGTAAATATTGCCTCTGACATGTGAGTCGCTGAGATGCATAATCATCGATTGTTTTGAATGTTCTCTATGAATTGCCAGGCCTGTGTGTTTGATTGCGATGTACAGAAACGCTAAAAAGCTGCTCAAACTCTTTGTACTCCTTCTGTTCCTTTTTACTTTGCACATTGTGAAAGTGCATACTTTTTTGTATAAGATTGGTCAAAGTAGAGATACTTTGACTGCAGACAAAACTTGTATGCAGACTAGAAAGGACCGGAGGGAGTACATGTGAAACTGCTGCAAATGAGGTGATCACCCTGGGAATAATGCTAGTATGTATTGTTTTGCATGTTCATCCAATGCCAGTGATACATGAATTCAAACTAATTGAAATAAATTCATTCATACACGGTCGGATTGCATATAAAAATGCCGGATTTCATTAAATTTCATACATTCTTCAACTAAAAAGGGGTGCATTGGAGGTATAATTAATTAACCGAAGCTACCCACCTGTGTCCTGTTGAGCCGAACAGAAGCTTCAGTGACTTAACTGCAGGTGCAATTGCGTAACTGACATGTGGCCTATTGGGCCCACGTGTCAGTCAGCCAACTGCACCAGCAGTTAAGTAGAAGCAGTGTTCTTCTCCAGCGCAGCTCTCCGACTCCACTTCGCCGCCAAGAAGCTAACTGGCCGTCAATGGTCAACCTGCCTAGCTTGGCTTCAACCGGAGGGTAGCAGCGGTGGCCTTACTTGAACACGAGCGGCGGCGACCTACCGTGTTCTACTCTTCCTCGTTTTCTGTGTGGCGCGGCCTTGTTGGCAGCGGGGCGGGGCCTCGGCGGAGTCGGCGATGTCCTCTGTCTCGTTGCCGGCGAGCGACGCCTCGGCGGAGCGGTGGAAATCCTCCCCCATGTTGCCGGCAGAGTGGGGCCTCGGCTGAGCCGGCGGTGTCCTTTGCCTCGTTGTTGGCGGGGCGGGGCCTCGGCGGAGCCGGCGGTGTCCTCTGCCTCGTTGTTGGCGCCGCGGGGCCTCGGCGGAGCAGGGCCTAGTCGATGCCAGCGGAGCGGTCGGAGCCGGCATTGTCCTCTGCCTCGTCCTCGGTCTCGCCAAACAGCACCTCGCCCGCTTCATCTCCCTCTTTGCTAGCCTCTTTGTATGCGACCACAACCTCCGCCACTAGCATGCGGTACCGCCAGCGCTCGAGGCGGCCCTTGCGGGCGGAGCAGTACGAGTCGAGCAGCGCCTCCTGCTCCGCCCGCTCCACTGCGATCTGCTCCTCCGCCTGCAGGTGCTCCTGGAGGAGATGGTGGTTGTAGGCGGTGTTGGCCTGCGCCTCCTGGAATTGCTCCTCACGCATCTGCCTCACCCTGTCTATATATTGGGCACGGGCCTCGCCGATGGTCATGGTGCAATGCACCGGCGAGGATGGCATGGAGGAGGGGGTTGGCGCCGGATCGTCAACTACCATGTTCTCCATTGGGACGTCGTCGTCCTCCTGACGCCTGCCGGCCAGCCGGTCGGCAGCAATGGCTGCCATCTCCTTGTGGTCCGTCATCCGCCCATCCCGAAGAGCGCTGGAGTGCGAGGAAGCCATGGTGGGCAGTAGTGGTGTGGACAGGAGAAAGGGAATGGATGCGGATGACTGCGGCTATGGCCGGTGCAGCAATTTATATAGCAATGGTGGGCGGGTGGAGGGACGGACGTGTGGCGCCGGAGTAGCCGCCTCGACAACCGCGTATCATTAATGTGGGCGGCAGATGGATGGACGGACAGCACTTGTGTCGTTTGAAGGAGGAGCAATCGCCTGCACCGGGAAGCGGGGCGGGCGGCGCTGACTGTTTCGGGCAGAAAGCGCACGGGGGCGAGGAGATGACTTTACTTGGAGAGGATGACAATGGGGACCCACCAGATCTATAGCCTCACGTACGCAAGTGCCTTCTTATTATATATATAACTATAATTTATTTTGCTTCCTCTGGTTTCCTGACATCACGGTCCCACACCATTGTCAACCTATGTAGTAGTCAATAAACGAGAGAATTGCACAAGAAGCGGCCGACAGCTGGGACCAAGCAGCTCGAGTAGTATTTGTGTTTTTGAGGTTTGAGCACTATAGAGTTTTTCGATGTTTAGCCCAGATATTAATTTTTCTCCTCTGAACAACAACGAAAACATCGCTGCAGGTATTAACTGGGCGGGTTGTGGCCCGTCTAGCCCAGGCCAGATATCCAGCCCAGATATTAATTTTTTTCAAGCTGAAAATGGCTAGCCCAGCTATACTTTTTTTAGGAATACCCAGGCAAGGTCAAGTTGTTATTCTCCGCCCCGCTGGGCTGCAAATCTTTCCTAGGAGGGATGCATTAGGCTTAACAAGAAAATGGGCTTTAAGAAATAATAAATGGGATGTAATTATAAAAAGTGGGCAGTAACTATAAAAAAATGCACCAAACACGTGATTACTTTATAAAATATTATTTTTGGATATTGAAATTTTTAATTTCGTTAATTGTTGCGAGCACAATGTTTCATTGGATTTTTACGTAATATAAATTTATATTGAAATTGTATTTAATCTGACTAGAAATTTCGGGATAAAAATATTTCAGATCCCATCAAAATGTGGGAAATTTTATTGAATTCTGTTTTGAACGGTTGGTTGAAATGGGTTGTACTTTTAACAAACTGTAAATGGGTTGTAGTAAATTCCATTAGAATTCAAAAATGGGCTACACATTCTTAGAAATCTCAAATGGGCTATAAGTTCTCTGCCACACACTTCTGGCCTTACTAAGTTGACGCGTCCCCTAAAAAACAGAGTTGACGCGTATGCTAGGCTTTGTCAACTTATAGTCAACACACGGTTCTAGCAGCAGTGGCCGTTGGATGTCCATCCAAGGGATGTCGTGCTTCTTCTTCAATCTCGGATATTCTAGCTTCACCCGCCCAAAAAATGATTCCTCCCCCTGACATTTGGGGCGCACCATTTTGGAAGCTGACCTGTGGGCCTACTAAGTTGACGTACCAAGGGCTTTGTCAACTTAGTCAATATAAACGATTCTAGATGCAGTGACCGTACGATGTCCATCCAACGGCCGTCGTGCTTCTTCAACCTCTGGTCTTCTTGCTCCAGCCGCCCAAAGCAGCGCCGGTCGTGCCGCCTGCTCCTGCCTCCCGTGGCCGGCTGTGCTGCCGTGGAGGCCTCACCGCCCCTACTACTCCCACCACTGGCCAGGTCATCCCTCCACTCACCCACACCCCCTGTTATTCTACGGCGACGGCAGCGCAGCCGAACCAGTGAACCCTCGTACTCCTCTCCGCATGTGCATCCACTGAAGCGTCTTCCCCGGCTCCGCGTCATCCCCTTCCTAGGCCTCGCCGTCGTCCACCGCCCTGGTGCTCTCGGCGCAGCGTGGTTAACGTGGTCAAGGAACGACTTCCATTGGACGTGGACTGTACATGGAGAGGCTGACAGCTGGGTCCATGACAGCCGCAAGGAAGTGCCTCCTTATTACGCACAAAATAAGTATTCCTCCACCTGACAGCGGGGACCCACCGGACGGGCCACCGTATTTCGCAAAAAAATGATTCTCCCCCTGACTGCTGGGACCCACGAGCTACATCTTCGCACGCAAGGAAGTGCGTCCGAAAAAAACAATTCACCCCCCTGACTGCTGGGACCCACCAGCTACATCTTCGCACGAAAGGAAGTGCGTCCGAAAAAAATGATTCGCCCCCCGACTGCTGGGACCCACCAACTACACCTTCGCACGCAAGGAAGTGCGTCCGGGCAAAAAAAAACGATTCACCCCCTGACTGCTGGGACCCAGCAGCTACACATTCGCACGCAAGCAAGTGCGTCCGGGGAAAACAAAAAACAAAATGATTCGCCCCCCTGACTGCTGGGACCCACCAGCTACATGTTCGCAGGCAAGGAAGTGCCTGACAGTCGGGACCCATCTGGTCGAAGCGTACGTAGCGTTGTCATTCTGGTCGCGAATGTGTACATACATACTGGTCGATGTAGAGGCACGCACGTGTCGTAGTAGAGGTGCGCACGTAGCATGTACACGTACGTACAGTGGCCAGGGTGCAAGAAAGAAAATACGGCCATGTATGTGTACATACTGGCAGGGCCTCGAACGCCTACTCGCGCATACGTACGGCCAGGGCTCGTGTACATGGCTGGGTCGGAATAGAGAAACAGCATCGTCATCGTGTTCATGGGGAGGCAACAGAATGCGTCGTGTTCATGGGGAGGCAACGAAATGCGTCGTGTTCATGGGGAGGCAACGGAATGCATCGTGTTCATGGGGAGGCAACGGAATGCGTCGTGTTCATCGGGAGGCAACGGAATGCTCGTGTTCATCGGGAGGCAACGGAACATGTGGGAGCCAACCGGCTAGGTCGGAACGGAATGCGTGGTCGTGTTCATCGGGAGGGCTTGGAGGGAACAGGCGATGGAAACGAGGCCTGGCGTACCGCAGAACGGAGGAAACGGACCTCCTACGGTCAAAACAGGGGTCCTGTTGATCGGGAGGGGTGTGGCGTACCGCAAAACAGAGGAAACGGACCCCTACAGTCGAAACGGGGGTCCTGTTGATCGGGAGGGGTGTGGCGTACCGCAAAACGGAGGAAACGGACCTCCTACAGTCGAAACGGGGGTCCTGTTGATCGGGAGGGGTGTGGCGTACCGCAAAACGGACGAAACTGACCTCCTACGGTCGAAATGGGGGTCCTGTTCATCGGGAGGGGTGTGGCGTACTACAAAACGGGACTCCACAGGGTACTGTTCATCTCCACCGTCGACCACCTCCAGCCTCCACGGGCTACCGTCGACCTCCTCCAGCCTCCACGGGCTCCTGTTCATCCAGCCTCCACCACGCGCTACTCCACTGGCTACTGTTCAACCACCCCTCCACCGTCTACTGTTCATCAAGCCCTCCACACCACGGGGTCCTTTTCAACCACCCCTTCACGGGCACCCCTCCACCATCTACTGTTCATCCAGCCCTCCACACCACGGGGTCCTGTTCATCTAGAGGCAACGCCACCGCTCATTGTTCATCCAAAACCCCCTGCAACACTCACTATTCATCCCAGAGGCAGCATCGATTGGCTTCAGTTAGCAGCAGTAGCGAAGGAATCGCTCGATTGGGTTCAGTTAACAGCCATCGATCGATCACTCGGGTTCAGTAACGCGTAGCCTGCAGTGCAATCGCTCGGGTTCAGTTAGAGCCCAACGCCTCGCTCAGGTTCAGATAGAGCCAACGCCTCACACACACGTGCGTACGTGTACGAGAGAAACGCGCATCGCTCGGCCCCCGACCTCCCACCGTAACCGGGAACTCCCCAAAATTTTCCTCGCCCTCGCTTCTACCACGGTTTTTTCCATCATGGATGGCCCAAAGAATGTCATGCAGCTGCGTCTCCGGCCCGTCCAGGACGAAAAGCCCATTGTCACACCCTAGCTAGTTCAAGCATTAGAATGTGCATCATGTTTAAATTTCTTTTAAATTTGAAATGGGGAAGGCAGAAACCCCCAACCCCCCCCCCCCCCGGAAACAACTAG
>NC_057800.1:171905988-172110799 GCF_018294505.1 Triticum aestivum | reverse complement strand
AACAACTAGGGTTTACTAAAAATATTTTCAATGAACCTGAAATGCCCTTCTAAAAAGTTCACCCTCTTTGTCTTAGGTTAGAACCTCTGGCAAAATTGGTGCACAATTTTCTAGGTCAACAGAAGGTCATTGAATTAAATCATAAGTATTTGAATTTGGGCATTTAAATGCTATAAAATACTCCAAATGCTCAAATAATTCTGGGAATAAATGTTTCCTGTTGGAAATAATCTAAACAGAGGCCACATTTATTTTCAAGATTTTTGGAAACGTTTTAGTATTTTATCTAAAGCTAAACAGTTGCAGTTTAATAGAAAACAGAAACAAAAATCAAAAAAAGAGAGAGAAGAAAGCCCACCTGGGCCTTACCTGTGCTGGCCCAGCCACCTGGCTCGGCCCAGCCTGCTGGCGCTGCCAGTCGTCGTCCTCCTCGCGCCAGAAGGACGCGGAGCGCGTGGCCGGCGCCCGCGGCCACACGCCGGCCACCTCCTGCTTCCGCCGACGCCCGGGAGACGCCCTGAAGTGCCATGCGACCCCCACGTCTCCCTCTCGCACTCGCTCACTCTCCCCCTCGTCTCCCTCTCTCTCTCCCACGACGGCCGAGCGCGTACCTCGCCGCCGATCACCGTAGTTGCCACCACAGACACCCCCTCGCCCCTCCGACGAGCCCATTAGCTCCGCCTCGACTCCCTCGTCCTCCCCATCGAGCCACGCATCGCCGGAGGCCCTGCATCGCCGCCTTCGCCCTCGTCTTCAACCTCGGGCACCCGAGCCATCTCCGGTCGAATTCACCGCCGCCAGGACCTCCCCGAGCCCGCTGTCCCCCTCTTCGACTCCGCTGTGAGCCCCTCTTCCTTTCCCCCTAGTTCCCGTGCTCGATTACGCCTCGTAGCCACCGCTCAATCCGAGCCCGAGCGCTCCTCGCTGCCGGCCATGTTGCCGTCGTGGCTACGGCCGTGTAAGCACGCGTCCGAGCGCCTCACCGTGCTCAGTGCAGCACCAGGAACCTGTAGCCACCCCCAGTTCTCCCTCCCGTGCAGCGTAGCGTCGATTCCGACCTCGCCCGAACTCCGGCCGCCGCCACGAGCTCGATTCCGGTGAGCTCGCTCCACCCCAGCTCCTCCCACTTGCCCCACTAGATGCGCACGAGCCCCAGCTACGCGTAGCACGTCTCCGCCGTCGATTTGGTCACCGGAGGACCAAATCCGAAGCCCTCCGCTGTCTCGGGCCTCACCGGCGTCGAGCCGCCGGCGAGTTGACCCAGTTTGACCCCTGGGTGGGCCCAGGAAGACCCCCCCTGAGTCTATGACCTGTGAGGCCGGTCGGCTAACTAAATTAGGATTAGTCTTAATTAATTTTAATTAAATGAGTCACTGACATGTGGGCCCAGGCCCCACTGACAACTAATTAGTGTTAATCTAATTTTGCTAATTAGCTGAGAGGCTGACAGAAGGGGCCCACCAGTCAGGTTTGACCTGGGCTGGCGCCTTTGACCTGCTGACGTCACCCTGACGCAATGCTGACGCAGTAATTGATTTTCTGGATTTATTCTTATTCAGGAAATTCCAGAAAATAGTTCAAACTTCAAAAATTCATAGAAATTCAACCATAGCTCCAAATGAGATAAATTATATATGAAAAATTATCAGAAAAATTCAATCTATCCATCTGTAATGCTTTCATGCATGACAAAACAAGTTACCTTGCTGTTTAGGCAGAATAAGAAAATGCACTATTAAGGCCATGTTTAATAAGCTAATATTTGAATCTTTGATTCAAATGAGTTCATTCTTTTCTAATATAACTTGCATTAGGCCAAGACACATTCATATTGCCATGTCATAGCATGCATCATATTGTTGCATATCGTCATGTGTTGATTGTATTACGATGTGTTCCTCGTGGTAGGTTCTGCCTCCGAGGATATCCACGAGTATCCAACTGAAGGGCAGTATCCCACTACCACTCCATTAGGAAAGCAACCGTTGGTCATTCCGATACAAACCCATGTTCTCGCTTCTGCTCTTATTTACTGCATTAAGACAACGCGATTCAAACTGCTGTGTGCTACGGTAGTTGAACCCTTATCCTCTGCATGACCTGTCATTGCCACAGTAACTAGATGAAACCCACTAGCATGTGTAGGAGTTGATTGAGCCATGTATGTGATTCTTACCTTTCTATGCCTGCTATGCTTAGAGTTGTGTCAGGTCTGGTTCATCTGGGAGATGGGCTAGAGTGAAATGCTTATGCCGGTAATGTGAGGGATGCGTTGAACATGTTTTGGTAAAGGTATCGATGAGAGGCCATGTAGGAGTACATGGTGGATTGTTTCATTGAGGCCGTCCCTAAGAACTGAGATCTGTATGCGTGATTTAAGATTCAGCTACTACCACACATTGGGCCCTGAAATATGACCCCGCTCGACTTACTGACCCCTCTCGCCTCTGTCCAGGAGTTGCAACTAGTTTCTGGTGTTTGTAGGACATGTGTTGGCGGCCGTGCGTAGCGCTGACCCTAGGGATGGGCTATGTTGTGGTAGATACACCGTGGCACGGTGTACCGAGTCACCCGTTTGGTGTCGCGGGAACCCTGTTCACATCGTTTGGGGCCGTTGAGGACACCCCGGCCGGATTTCCTTGCGGATGGAACCTGAATAGGCGATAAACCTGGACTAGAGACTTGTGAGGTTAGTCAGGTCGTGGTCTACACCCACGTCGGTTTTCGCTTGAAGTCTGCCGAGCACATGTCGTGTGCAGACGCTAAGTGGTGGAAACATGTGTGACGAAGTACACCCCTGCAGGGTATCAAACTATTCGAATAGCCGCGTCCGCGGTAAAGGACTACTTGGTTGCATATACAGTTCGTAGACAAGTTAATGGATACTACTAAAAGACTCAAGATAAAATGTGAGTACCAAGGATGTCCCTCTCGTAGGATGACGAGGGAGGATCCCCCGTGGAGTATTGTGTTGGTGAGTAGTGGACTCGTGTGCGAAAACTATTTTACTGGTGAAGTTCTGTAGGATAGCTTAGCCAAGAGTCAAAGCTGGCTTGGTGCATTAACCCCACCACCTTCTTGAGAATAAACATGTAGGGTAGGTTCTGATGTAAGACTTGCTGAGTACCTTTGTACTCATGTTTGCTTATTTGTTGGTTTCAGACGACAACACTGCCCCCTCCGATGGGTTCTATGTAGACCTTGACGTCGACGGGTGACTAGCCACCCAGGTGGTGACCCTGGCCATGGAGGGCCTATGTGGATAGACAGGCTTCGAGAAGCCTTCTTTCTTTCTATAGTCTGTACTCAGACTAGTTGCTTCCGCACGCGCTTGTATGTTTGTATGACTTGAGTGTCGTGTCAGGTGACCCCTATCTATATGAACATGTTATGTATGGCTCTCTGGAGCCTTTAAATAAAGTACTTGAGTTGTAGAGTTTTGTTGTGATGCCATGTTGTATGTACTCATATCGGGCATATTGTGTGTATGATTGAAATGCTTGGTATGAGTGGGATCCGACAATCTGGTTGTTTATCCTTGGCAGCCTTTCATATGGGGAAATGTAGTCTAGTACTCCTCGAGCCATAGTAGTCCGCTACAGCCCGGTTCACCGGAGTCCTGCTAGCCCAGCACTACTGTTCAGGACACTTGACTGGCCGGCATGTGTTTCACTTCGTCCCTATGTCTGTCCCTTCGGGGAAATGTCACACGGTTACTTCCGGAGTCCTGCCTAGCCTGCTACAGCCCGGGGTTCCCTGGAGTCCTGTTAGCCCAGTGCTACAGCCCGGAATCACTCGTTGATGACCGACATGTTCGATGTGATTCATGTATGCATGTCTCCATAGGTCTCTGCCATTTTGGGTTCACAACTAGCCATGTCGGCCCGGGTTCTCTGTCATATGGATGCTAGCGACACTATCATATACGTGAGCCAAAAGGCGCAAACGGTCCCGGGCCATGGTAAGGCGACACCCGTGGGATACCGTGCGTGAGGCCGCAAAGTGATATGAGGTGTTACCGGCTAGATCTATGTGACCTAGAATCGGGGTCCTGACAGCGTTGGCATCAGAGTCGGACTGCCTGTAGGTTCGTTGAGCCAAACTGGTCGATGTCGAGTCTAGAAATGCTCTAGTTATATGTAGGGCGTAAGGTTCTTTTACTCCTTTACCTATGCCTCCGATCTGAGTCATTCTCTTCTCATTCAACGTGGGTTAAGGACTAGGCTCTCTTCTTCTATCAGGTTCACGTGTTACTAATCCGTAGTAGCTTATAGGATTGTTGTTACAAGCCCCAGTTCAGTTCTACTACTTTAGTATGTTGCTAATTGGATCAGAATCTTGATATGATGTTGTTGAGTGGTATTGCGAACTGTTGTGGATGACTCAAATCTTTTTCTGAGCATTTACAGCTGTTATGATGTCCAATTTTCCCTAGAAATTCTGATGCCTTTGCATTGTGGTTGTGCTTTCAGATGGCCAACCATGTTGAAAATCAAGTGGTTCGCCTGACCCGGTGCCTCGACGTGCCCGGTCATACTTCTATGTTAGTCCGGGTAATGATCGAGACGGGCTACCGTTGGTATCCCGAATACACCGTCGAAGAGCAGTTCCGCGACTTTAATCAAAGTCAATATCTCTGCACCGTCAGGATATTTCCTTCTTATCCTAGATCTACCGAGCCCCTTCACTGTTCCTATGGACTCGGGGTTACTGTTGAGATGGCTGTGCAGGATGCTGCCTATTCCATGATGACCATCTTGCGAGTCCGGACTGGCCTGCTTCAGAACACCGATTTCCGTTACATGCCAGCTTCACTTCCGGGAGCGCAAGGGTATCTTCAGGCTATCTATGCTGACTCCACTCAGGAGGATTCATTAACTCATACCACTGCCGAGATGCTCGAAGATAAGGACCAAGAGAATCGGGCCTTGAGGTTGGAGCTTTTCAATACCCGTGCTGATCATTGGGCCACATTGACTCGGTTTGCACCTGCGGTGCAAGCTGGATGTATGGATACAAGGGATCTGTATCCTGTGAGATCAGTTCTGCCAGACATGGTGGATTGGCGTGATGTGGGAGGCATCACCCCACCCCGTGGTCCCCGCAGGCCACCGTTTGTTGGTCCAAGACCTCATCCTAGCCCCTATGGTCCACAGGCTCCGCAGGACCGTCTGTTTTCGGATGGTCATGTTGAACTTCCAGGCTATGGGGTGACTTCTATGAGAACTATTACGGAGCTGTCTGAGTTAGTAGTAGTACCACTAGTATTGTAGTAGTTGTATCTCCACTGTCCTGCGTGACTTGTGGAATATGACTTTGTGTGTAATCAATTCCGGAGGTGTAGACAAATAATGTATAGGAGCTTGGAATGCCTCCGATGAGATGTAATGTCTTTCATCATAGTTGTATTGTAGCCTGGGCTTGTACTAAACTATGTATGATGTGTATGATCGTTGGTATATATATGGCAGTCTTATATTACCATGACATACGGATGAACATCTCTGCATTCCATGTTATACATTACATTCTGCACCTCCTTGCTAAGTTTGAGCCATCCTTATCTAAACCATTGTCTTGTTTTCTCCTAGGATGGTCAACACCCGCAGCAACCCTGCTGCCTCGGAGCAGGGGGAAGCCAGTGCAGCTAGGGGTGAAGATCTGCCTCACCCGCCTTCTCTGGCCGAAGTAATGTTGGAGGCGGAAAGAAACAAGCGTGAGACTAACCTCCTGCTAGAGCGGATTGAGCAGAACACTGCACGCCACCCGCGAAATGACTTGGTGTCAATCAATGACTTTATCACGCTATACCCGCCAAAGTTTAATCACTCCGTCGAGCCCCTCGACGCGGATGACTGGCTTCACAGCATCACCCACAAGCTACGTTCTGCCAACGTAGCCGAAGCCGACAAGGTTACCTATGCTGCCTATCATCTCGAAGGCCCTGCTAGCCTTTGGTGGGAAAACTTCGAAGCTATGCGCCCGGTCGGCCAAATCACTTCTTGGCTGAATTCAGTGAGGCTTTCCATGAGCATCACATTCCGGAAGGTCTCATGGATCGCAAGAGGGGGGAGTTCTGCAACTTCACCCAAGGAAGACTGACTATGGATGCTTATAGTCGTGAATTTGGGAATCTGGCACGCTATGCTCCTGAAGAGGTTTCTACTAACGCTAAGAAGCAGGCAAGGTTCCGCAAGGGACTTAGCCCTGAGCTTCGCCGCGATCTCCGTCTGCACGAGTGCACATCCTTTCAAAAGCTGGTCAATAAAGCCATCAGCGCTGAGACATGCCAGACTAATTATGACGCTTCACGCAAGCACTTCCGTGATTTTGGCTCTTCATCCGGCTCTGGAGCTCAGAAGCGCCGGGTGTGGATCCCAAGCACGGCACTGCCACCCAGGTTCATCCCGAGGCCATCCTTTGAGGCGCCTCGTCCCAACCAGCAATTTGCACCGCCCAAGCCCTATGGTGGCCCCGCTGCTAATGCTACTCCACGCCCCAATGTGGTGACATGCTTTAAGTGCGGAGAGCCGGGTCACTATAGCCGAGAGTGTCCCCAGAACAACAACCCCAATCAAAATGGAAAATCCGTTGGCCATGGTAAGCCCGCGGGAAAAATATTCTACGCCAAGCCGGCCACCACTGCACGTGGCCATGTCAACTATGTTTCAGCCGAGGAGGCTCATGAGGATCCCAACGTCGTCCTTGGTACGCTCCTTGTTAACTACCATCCGGCATCTGTTCTTTTTCGATACTGGAGCATCTCATTCATTCATATTCGAAAGCTATGCTCGATTGCATAACACGACATTCTGTGACATGCCAACTTCCATGGTAATTCAGACCCCGGGCTCCAAATGGCAAACTTCTAGAGTATGCCATGGGAATGAAATTCTTGTCGACAGACTTGTCTTCCTTGCATCCTTAATAGCTCTCAAGTCCTCCGACATAAATATCATCTTGGGTATGGACTGGATGTCAGCTCATTATGCTAAGATCGATTGTGCCACTAGAACCATTCAACTTACTCACCCTTCGGGCAAGACAGTCAATGTCTTAACTCGAGTGGCCAAGCGCCAGCTTTACTCTCTAAATGCCAACCCTCTTCCAGACCTTGAGGATGTTCCGGTAGTCCGAGACTTTCCGGATGTTTCTCCAGAAGAACTGCCAGGTGTTCCACCTGACAGGGATGTTGAGTTCGTGATAGACCTTGTCCCAGGAACCGTTCCAATCTCTAGAAGACCCTACAAGATGGCACCCTTAGAACTAGCCGAGCTTAAGAACCAACTCGATGAGTCCTTGAAAAAGGGTTTCATCCGTCCTAGTTCCTCTCCTTGGGCTTGCCCCGTCCTCTTCGTCAAGAAGAAGGATGGAACGGATCGAGTGGTTGTGGATTACCGACCTGTCAATTTGGTCACCATCAAGAACAAATATCCGCTTCCTAGGATCAACGATCTGTATGATCAGCTCGTTGGATCCTCAGTCTTTTCCAAGATGGATTTGAGGTTGGGCTACCATCAAATCAAAATCAGAAACGGGGACATTCCCAAAACGTCCTTTGTTACTCGTTATGGCCAATACAAGTACACCGTGATGTCCTTCGGTTTAACCAATGCCCCAGCCACCTTTTCCCGGTTAATGAACTCGGTTTTCATGGAGTACTTGGACAAATTTGTCGTAGTATACCTTGATGACATACTCATCTACTCCAAGAATGAAGAGGAACATGCCGAACATCTGAGGCTGGTATTGATGAAACTTCGAGAGCATCGCCTTTATGCCAAATTCTCCAAGTGTGAATTTTGGTTGCCAGAAGTGACCTATCTAGGCCATGTAATTTCTGGTAAGGGTATTGCTGTCAATCCCGAGCAAGTTCAAGCCGTCCTTGATTGGACTCCACCTGAGACGGTTAAGCAAGTTCGGAGCTTCCTTGGCTTAGCGAGCTATTGTCGCCGCTTCGTCGAAAATTTCTCCAAGGTTGCTAAACCTCTAACTGAACTCCTCAAGAAAGATAAAAAGTTCGAGTGGACTCCACAGTGCGAGTTCAGCTTTCAGGAACTGAAAAGACGCCTGACGTCTGCTCCCGTACTGGTACCACCAGATTTCTCCAAGGACTTTATTATCTATTGCGACGCCTCGCGACAAGGACTAAGTTGCATACTCATGCAAGATCGTCAGGTAATTGCCTATGCTTCATGGCAATTACACCCACATGAGGAAAATTATCCCACACATGATCTAGAGCTTGCAGCTGTAGTCCATGCACTTAAAACCTGGTGACATTACCTTCTCGGTAATCGTTGCGAGATCTTCACCGATCACCAAAGTTTGAAATATATCTTCACCCAACCAGATTTGAATCTCAGGCAAAGACGTTGGGTCGAGTTGATCTCGGATTACGACTTAGGAATAACTTACACCCCAGGCAAAGCCAATGTCATGGCTGATGCGCTAAGCCGTAAGTCCTATTGTAACAACCTGATGTTACAACAAGGTCAACCATTTCTCCATGAGGAATTTCGTAAGCTTAATCTTCACATTGTTCCTCGAGGGTTCCTATCCACCCTGGTGGCGAAACCTACCCTTATGGATCAAATCATAGCTGCCCAGAAGCGTGATAAGGGCATATCCCGGATTAAGGAAAACATCGCTAGCGGAGTTGCTAAATGTTTCTCCACGGATGAGCGAGGTGTTGTCTTTTTCGAGAACCGTTTGGTGGTTCCAAAGAAACAACATCTACGCCAGTTGATCCTTAAGGAAGCTCATGAATCCCCTCTCACCATTCATCCCGGTAGTACTAAAATGTATCAAGACCTACGCCAGAGGTTTTGGTGGACTAGGATGAAGAGAGAAATCGCTCAATACATTGCTAATTGCGACGTTTGTCATCGTGTTAAAGCAGAGCATCAACGGCCTGCTGGTACCCTTCAACCTTTGGCTATTCCTGAATGGAAATGGAATAAAATCAGTATGGATTTCATCACCGGGTTTCCCAGGACCAAGAGAGGGAATAATGCCATCTTCGTTGTGATCGACTGACTTTCCAAAGTAGCCCACTTTCTACCTGTTCGTGAGAGTATCACCGCTAGCCAGCTAGCCGAGTTATACATCTCCCGAATAGTGTCTCTTCATGGTGTTCCATTGGAAATTAACTCAGACCGTGGGATTCTCTTCACCTCTCGATTTTGGGAAAGTTTCCAAAATGCTATGGGAACTCGTCTCTCCTTTAGCACCGCCTTCCATCCTCAATCAAGTGGTCAAGTGGAACGAGTCAATCAAATTCTGGAGGATATGCTCCGATCCTCTGTCATCTCGTTCGGAATGAGTTGGGAGAAATGCCTTCCATTCGCGGAGTTTGCTTATAACAATAGTTATCAAGCCAGCCTAGGCAAGGCTCCTTTCGAAGTTCTCTATGGACGAAAATGTCGAACGCCTCTTAACTGGTCAGAAACCGGGGAAAGACAACTCTTTGGCCCGGATATGATTCAGGAAGCAGAAGAACAGGTTCGCGTTATTCGTGAGAAATTGAAAACAGCCCAATCTCGTCAAAAGAGTCAATATGACCGTAAACATAAGCCCATGACTGATGAAGTCGACGAGAAGGCTTACCTTCGGGTTACCCCGTTAAAAGGAACCCATCGTTTTGGTATCACAGGCAAATTGGCTCCTCGTTACATTGGCCCCTTTCGCATTCTTGCCAAACGAGGAGAAGTTGCCTACCAATTGGAACTACCCCCGCATCTTTCCAGAGTTCACGATGTCTTCCATGTTTCACAACTCAGGCGTTGCTTCACGGATCCTATCCGTGGAGTGGACCACGAAACGCTTGATCTACAAGATAATCTCTCCTATCGGGAATATCCCGTTCGTATCCTTGATCAGGTCGAGTGTACCACTCGATGTCATAATATCAAGTTTCTCAAGGTTCAATGGTCACACCATTCCGAGAAAGAAGCCACTTGGGAAAGGGAGGATCGTCTTCGACTCGAATACCCCACCTTCTTCCAGAGGATCCTAAATCTCAGGACGAGATTCTTTTGAGTGGGGGTGAGTTGTCACACCCTAGCTAGTTCAAGCATTAGAATGTGCATCATGTTTAAATTTCTTTTAAATTTGAAATGGGGAAGGCAGAAACCCCCAACACCCCCCCCCCCTGGAAACAACTAGGGTCTACTAAAAATATTTTCAATGAACCTCAAATGCCCTTCTAAAAAGTTCACCCTCTTTGTCTTAGGTTAGAACCTCTGGCAAAATTGGTGCACAATTTTCTAGGTCAATAGAAGGTCATTGAATTAAATCATAAGTATTTGAATTTGGGCATTTAAATGCTATAAAATAATCCAAATGCTCAAATAATTCTAGGAATAAATGTTTCCTGTTGGAAATAATCTAAACAGAGGCCACATTTATTTCCAGGATTTTTGGAAACGTTTTAGTATTTTATCTAAAGCTAAACAGTTGCAGTTTAATAGAAAACAGAAACAAAAATCAAAAAAAGAGAGAGAAGAAAGCCCACCTGGGCCTTACCTGTGCTGGCCTAGCCACCTGGCTCGGCCCAGCCTGCTGGCGCTGCCAGTCGTCGTCCTCCTCGCGCCAGAAGGACGCGGAGCGCGTGGCCGGCGCCCGCGGCCACACGCCGGCCACCTCCTGCTTCCGCCGACGCCCGGGAGACGCCCTGAAGTGCCACGCGACCCCCACATCTCCCTCTCGCACTCGCTCACTCTCCTCCTCGTCTCCCACTCTCTCTCCCGCGACGGCCGAGCGCGTACCTCGCCACCGATCGCCGTAGTTGCCACCACAGACACCCCCTCGCCCCTCCGACGAGCCCATTAGCTCCGCCTCGACTCCCTCGTCCTCCCCATCGAGCCACGCATCGCCAGAGGCCCTGCATCGCCGCCTTCGCCCTCGTCTTCAACCTCGGGCACCCGAGCCATCTCCGGTCGAATTCACCACCGCCAGGACCTCCCCGAGCCCGCTGTCCCCCTCTCCGACTCCGCTGTGAGCCCCTCTTCCTTTCCCCCTAGTTCCCGTGCTCGATTACGCCTCGTAGCCACCGCTCCCTCCGAGCCCGAGCGCTCCTCACCGCCGGCCATGTCGCCGTCGTGGCTACGGCCGTGTAAGCACGCGTCCGAGCGCCTCACCGTGCTCAGTGCAGCACCAGGAACCTGTAGCCACCCCCAGTTCTCCCTCCCGTGCAGCGTAGCGTCGATTCCGACCTCGCCCGAACTCCGGCCGCCGCCACGAGCTCGATTCCGGTGAGCTCGCTCCACCCCAGCTCCTCCCACTTGCCCCACTAGATGCGCACGAGCCCCAGCTACGCGTAGCACGTCTCCGCCGTCGATTTGGTCACCGGAGGACCAAATCCGAAGCCCTCCGCCGTCTCGGGCCTCACCGGCGTCGAGCCGCCGGCGAGTTGACCCAGTTTGACCCCTGGGTGGGCCCAGGAAGACCCCCCCTGAGTCTATGACCTGTGAGGCCGGTCGGCTAACTAAATTAGGATTAGTCTTAATTAATTTTAATTAAATGAGTCACTGACATGTGGGCCCAGGCCCCACTGACAACTAATTAGTGTTAATCTAATTTTGCTAATTAGCTGAGAGGCTGACAGAAGGGGCCCACCAGTCAGGTTTGACCTGGGCTGGCGCCTTTGACCTGCTGACATCACCCTGACGCAATGCTGACGCAGTAATTGATTTTCTGGATTTATTCTTATTCAGGAAATTCCAGAAAATAGTTCAAACTTCAAAAATTCATAGAAATTCAACCATAGCTCCAAATGAGATAAATTATATATGAAAAATTATCAAAAAAATTCAATCTATCCATCTGTAATAGTTTCATGCATGACAAAACAAGTTACCTTGCTGTTTAGGCAGAATAAGGAAATGCACTATTAAGGCCATGTTTAATGAGCTAATATTTGAATCTTTGATTCAAATGAGTTCATTCCTTTCTAATATAACTTGCATTAGGCCAAGACTCATTCATATTGCCATGTCATAGCATGCATCATATTGTTGCATATCGTCATGTGTTGATTGTATTATGATGTGTTCCTCGTGGTAGGTTCTGCCTCCGAGGATATCCACGAGTATCCAACTGAAGGGCAGTATCCCACTACCACTCCATCAGGCAAGCAACCGTTGTTCATTCCGATACAAACCCACGTTCTCGCTTCTACTCTTATTTACTGCATTAAGACAACGCGATTCAAACTGCTGTATGCTACGGTAGATGAACCCTTATCCTCTGCATGACCTGTCATTGCCACAGTAACTAGATGAAACCCACTAGCATGTGTAGGAGTTGATTGAGCCATGTATGTGATTCTTACCTTGCTATGCCTGCTATGCTTAGAGTTGTGTCAGGTCTGGTTCATCTGGGAGATGGGCTAGAGTGAAATGCTTAGGCCGGTAATGTGAGGGATGCGTTGAACATGTTTTGGTAAAGGTATCGATGAGAGGCCATGTAGGAGTACATGGTGGGTTGTTTCATTGAGGCCGTCCCTAAGAACTGAGATTTGCATGCGTGATTTAAGATTCAGCTACTACCACACATTGGGCCCTGAAATATGACCCCGCTCGACTTACTGACCCCTCTCGCCTCTGTCCAGGAGTTGCAACTAGTTTCTGGTGTTTGTAGGACATGTGTTGGCGGCCGTGCGTAGCGCTGACCCTAGGGGTGGGCTATGTTGCGGTATATACACCGTGGCACGGTGTACCAAGTCACCCGTTTGGTGTCGCGGGAACCCTGTTCACATCGTTTGGGGCCGTTGAGGACACCCCGGCCGGATTTCCTTGCGGAAGGAACCTGAATAGGCGATAAACCTGGACTAGAGACTTGTGAGGTTAGTCAGGTCGTGGTCTACACCCACGTCGGTTTTTGCTTGAAGTCTGCCGAGCACATGTCGTGTGCAGACGCTAAGTGGTGGAAACATGTGTGACGAAGTACACCCCTGCAGGGTATCAAACTATTCGAATAGCCGCGTCCACGGTAAAGGACTACTTGGTTGCATATACAATTCATAGACAAGTTAATGGATACTACTAAAAGACTCAAGATAAGTGTGAGTACCAAGGATGGCCCTCTCGTAGGATGACGAGGGAGGATCCCCGGTGGAGTATTGTGTTGGTGAGTAGTGGACTCGTGTGCGAAAACTATTTTACTGGTGAAGTTCCGTAGGATAGCTTAGCCAAGAGTCAAAGCTGGCTTGCTGCATTAACCCCACCACCTTCTTGAGAATAAACATGTATGGTAGGTTCTGATGTAAGACTTGCTGAGTACCTTTGTACTCATGTTTGCTTATTTGTTGGTTTCAGACGACAACACTGCCCCCTCCGATGGGTTCTATGTAGACCTTGACGTCGACGGGTGACTAGCCACCCAGGTGGTGACCCTGGCCATGGAGGGCCTATGTGGATAGACAGGCTTCGAGAAGCCTTCTTTCTTTCTAGAGTCTGTACTCAGACTAGTTGCTTCCGCACGCGCGTGTATGTTTGTATGACTTGAGTGTCGGGTCATGTGACCCCTATCTGTATGAACATGTTATGTATGGCTCTCTGGAGCCTTTAAATAAAGTACTTGAGTTGTAGAGTTTTGTTGTGATGCCATGTTGTATGTACTCATATCGGGCATATTGTGTGTATGATTGAAATGCTTGGTATGAGTGGGATCCGACAATCTAGTTGTTTATCCTTGGCAGCCTTTAATATGGGGAAATGTAGTCTAGTGCTCCTCAAGCCATAGTAGTCCGCTACAGCCCGGTTCACCGGAGTCCTGCTAGCCCAGCACTACTGTTCAGGACACTTGACTGGCCGGCATGTGTTTCACTTCGTCCCTATGTCTGTCCCTTCGGGGAAATGTCACATGGTGACTTCCGGAGTCCTGCCTAGCCTGCTACAGCCCGGGGTTCCCCGGAGTCCTGTTAGCCCAGTGCTACAGCCCGGAATCACTCGTTGATGACCGACATGTTCGATGTGATTCATGTATGCCTATCTCCATAGGTCTGTGCCGTTTTGGGTTCACGACTAGCCATGTCGGCCCGGGTTCTCTGTCATATGGATGCTAGCGACACTATCATATACGTGAGCCAAAAGGCGCAAACGGTCCCGGGCCATGGTAAGGCGACACCCGTGGGATACCGTGCGTGAGGCCGCAAAGTGATATGAGGTGTTACCGGCTAGATCGATGTGACCTGGAATCGGGGTCCTGACAGCATTGGCATCAGAGCCGGACTGCCTGTAGGTTCGTTGAGCCAAACTGGTCGATGTCGAGTCTAGAAATGCTCTAGTTATATGTAGGGGAATTGATTGTGGGAGGGAACGTAAGGTTCTTTTACTCCTTTACCTATGCCTCCGATCTGAGTCATTCTCTTCTCATTCAACGTGGGTTAAGGACTAGGCTCTCTTCTTTTATCAGGTTCACGTGTTACTAATCCATAGTAGCTTATAGGATTGTTGTTACAAGCCCCTGTTCAGTTCTACTACTTTAGTATGTTGCTAATTGGATCAGAATCTTGATATGATGTTGTTGAGTGGTATTGCAAACTGTTGTGGATGACTCAAATCTTTTTCTGAGCATTTATAGCTGTTATGCTGTCCAATTTTCCCTAGAAATTCTGATGCCTTTGCATTGTGGTTGTGCTTTCAGATGGCCAACCATGTTCAAAATCAAGTGGTTCGCCTGACCCAGTGCCTCGACGTGCCCGGTCATACTACTATGTTAGTCCGGGTAATGATCGAGATGGGCTACCGTTGGTATCCCGTATACACCATCGAAGAGCAGTTCCGCGACTTTAATCAAAGTCAATATCTCTGCACCGTCAGGATATTTCCTTCTTATCCTGGATCTACCGAGCCCCTTCACTGTTCCTATGGACTCGGGGTTACTGTTGAGATGGCTGTGCAGGATGCTGCCTATTCCATGATGACCATCTTGCGAGGCCGGACTGGCTTGCTTCAGAACACCGATTTCCGTTACATGCCAGCTTCACTTCCGGGAGCGCAAGGGTATCTTCAGGCTATCTATGCTGACTCCACTCAGGAGGATTCATTAACTCGTACCACTGCCGAGATGCTCGAAGATAAGGACCGAGAGAATCGGGCCTTGAGGTTGGAGCTTTTCAATACCCGTGCTGATCATTGGGCCACATTGACTCGGTTTGCACCTGCGGTGCAAGCTAGATGTATGGATACAAGGGATCTGTATCATGTGAGATCAGCTCTGCCAGACATGGTGGATTGGCGTGATGTGGGAGGCATCACCCCACCCCGTGGTCCCCGCAGGCCACCGTTTGTTGGTCCAAGACCTCATCCTAGCCCCTATGGTCCACAGGCTCCACAGGACCGTCTGTTTTCGGATGGTCACGTTGAACTTCCAGGCTATGGGGTGACTTCTATGAGAACTATTACGGAGCTGTCTGAGTTAGTAGTAGTACCACTAGTATTGTAGTAGTTGTATCTCCACTGTCCTGCGTGACTTGTGGAATATGACTTTGTGTGTAATCAATTCCGGAGGTGTAGACAAATAATGTATAGGAGCTTGGAATGCCTCCGATGAGATGTAATGTCTTTCATCATAGTTGTACTGTAGCCTGGGCTTGTACTAAACTATGTATGATGTGTATGATCGTTGGTATATATATGGCAGTCTTATATTACCATGACATACGGATGAACATCTCTGCATTCCGTGTTATACATTACATTCTGCACCTCCTTGCTAAGTTTGAGCCATCCTTATCTAAACCATTGTCTTGTTTTCTCCTAGGATGGTCAACACCCGCAGCAACCCTGCTGCCTCGGAGCAGGGGGAAGCCAGTGCAGCTAGGGGTGAAGATCTGCCTCACCCGCCTTCTCTGGTCGAAGTAATGTTGGAGGCGGAAAGAAACAAGCGTGAGACTAACCGCCTGCTAGAGCGGATTGAGCAGAACACTGCACGCCACCCGCGAAATGACTTGGTGTCAATCAATGACTTTATCAAGCTATACCCGCCAAACTTTAATCACTCCGTCGAGCCCCTCGACGCGGATGACTGGCTTCGCAGCATCACCCACAAGCTACGTTCTGCCAACGTAGCCGAAGCCGACAAGGTTACCTATGCTGCCTATCATCTCGAAGGCCCTGCTAGCCTTTGGTGGGAAAACTTCGAAGCTATGCGCCCGGTCGGCCAAATCACTTCTTGGCTGAATTCAGTGAGGCTTTCCATGAGCATCACATTCCGGAAGGTCTCATGGATCGCAAGAGGGGGGAGTTCTGCAACTTCACCCAAGGAAGACTGACTATGGATGCTTATAGTCGTGAATTTGGGAATCTGGCACGCTATGCTCCTGAAGAGGTTTCTACTAACGCTAAGAAGCAGGCAAGGTTCCGCAAGGGACTTAGCCCTGAGCTTCGCCGCGATCTCCGTCTGCACGAGTGCACATCCTTTCAAAAGCTGGTCAATAAAGCCATCAGCGCTGAGACATGCCAGACTAATTATGACGCTTCACGCAAGCACTTCCGTGATTTTGGCTCTTCATCCGGCTCTGGAGCTCAGAAGCGCCGGGTGTGGATCCCAAGCACGGCACTGCCACCTAGGTTCATCCCGAGGCCATCCTTTGAGGCGCCTCGTCCCAACCAGCAATTTGCACCGCCCAAGCCCTATGGTGGCCCCGCTGCTAATGCTGCTCCACGCCCCAATGTGGTGACATGCTTTAAGTGCGGAGAGCCGGGTCACTATAGCCGAGAGTGTCCCCAGAACGACAACCCCAATCAAACTGGAAAATCCGTTGGCCGTGGTAAGCCCGCGAGAAAAACATTCTACGCCAAGCCGGCCACCACTGCACGTGGCCATGTCAACTATGTTTCAGCCGAGGAGGCTCATGAGGATCCCAACGTCGTCGTTGGTACGCTCCTTGTTAACTACCATCCGGCACCTGTTCTTTTCGATACTGGAGCATCTCATTCATTCATATGCGAAAGCCATGCTCGATTGCATAACACGACATTCTGTGGCATGCCCACTTCCATGGTAATTCAGACCCCGGGCTCCAAATGGCAAACTTCTAGAGTATGCCATGGGAATGAAATTCTTGTCGACAGACTTGTCTTCCTTGCATCCTTAATAGCTCTCAAGTCCTCCGACATAAATATCATCTTGGGTATGGACTGGATGTCAGCTCATTATGCTAAGATCGATTGTGCCACTAGAACCGTTCAACTTACTCACCCATCGGGCAAGACAGTCAATGTCTTAACTCGAGTGGCCAAGCGCCAGCTTTACTCTCTAAATGCCAACCCTCTTCCATACCTTGAGGATGTTCCGGTAGTCCGAGACTTTCCGGATGTTTCTCCAGAAGAACTGCCAGGTGTTCCACCTGACAGGGATGTTGAGTTCGTGATAGACCTTGTCCCAGGAACCGTTCCAATCTCTAGAAGACCCTACAAGATGGCACCCTTAGAACTAGCCGAGCTTAAGAACCAACTCGATGAGTCCTTGAAAAAGGGTTTCATCTGTCCTAGTTCCTCTCCTTGGGCTTGCCCCGTCCTCTTCGTCAAGAAGAAGGATGGAACGGATCGAATGGTTGTGGATTACCGACCTGTCAATTTGGTCACCATCAAGAACAAATATCCGCTTCCCAGGATCAATGATCTATATGATCAGCTCGCTGGATCCTCAGTCTTTTCCAAGATGGATTTGAGGTTGGGCTACCATCAAATCAAAATCAAAAACGGGGACATTCCCAAAACGGCCTTTGTTACTCGTTATGGCCAATACGAGTACACCGTCATGTCCTTCGGTTTAACCAATGCCCCGGCTATCTTCTCTCGGTTAATGAACTCAGTCTTCATGGAGTACTTGGATAAATTCGTCGTAGTATACCTCGATGACATACTCATCTACTCCAAGAATGAAGAGGAACATGCCGAACATCTAAGGCTGGTATTGATGAAACTTCGAGAGCATCGCCTTTATGCCAAATTCTCCAAGTGTGAATTTTGGTTGCCAGAAGTGACCTATCTAGGCCATGTAATTTCTGGTAAGGGTATTGCTGTCAATCCCGAGCGAGTTCAAGCCGTCCTTGATTGGACTCCACCTGAGACGGTTAAGCAAGTTTGGAGCTTCCTTGGCTTAGCGAGCTATTGCCGCCGCTTCGTCGAAAATTTCTCCAAGGTTGCTAAACCTCTAACTGAACTCCTCAAGAAAGATAAAAAGTTCGAGTGGACTCCACAGTGCGAGTTCAGTTTCAGGAACTGAAAAGACGCCTGACATCTGCTCCCGTACTGGTACCACCAGACTTCTCCAAGGACTTTAATATCTATTGCGACGCCTCGCGACAAGGACTAGGTTGCATACCCATGCAAGATCGTCAGGTAATTGCCTATGCTTCACGGCAATTACACCCACATGAGGAAAATTATCCTACACATGATCTAGAGCTTGCAGCTGTAGTCCATGCACTTAAAACCTGGCGACATTACCTTCTCGGTAATCGCTGTGAGATCTTCACCGATCACCAAAGTTTGAAATATATCTTCACCCAACCAGATTTGAATCTCAGGCAAAGACGTTGGGTTGAGTTGATCTCGGATTACGACTTAGGAATAACTTACACCCCTGGGCAAAGCCAATGTCATGGCTGATGCGCTAAGCCGTAAGTCCTATTGTAACAACCTGATGTTACAACAAAGTCAACCATTTCTCCATGAGGAATTTCGTAAGCTTAATCTTCACATTGTTCCTCGAGGATTCCTATCCACCCTGGTGGCGAAACCTACCCTTATGGATCAAATCATAGCTGCCCAGAAGCGTGATAAGGGCATATCCCGGATTAAGGAAAACATCGCTAGCGGAGTTGCTAAATGTTTCTCCATGGATGAGCGAGGTGCTGTCTTTTTGAGAACCGTTTGGTGGTTCCCAAGAAACAACATCTACGCCAGTTGATCCTTAAGGAAGCTCATGAATCCCCTCTCACCATTCATCCCGGTAGTACTAAAATGTATCAAGACCTACGCCAGAGGTTTTGGTGGACTAGGATGAAGAGAGAAATCGCTCAATACATTGCTAATTGCGACGTTTGTCGTCGTGTTAAAGCAGAGCATCAACGGCCTGCTGGTACCCTTCAACCTTTGGCTATTCCTGAATGGAAATGGGATAAAATCAGTATGGATTTCATCACCGGGTTTCCCAGGACCAAGAGAGGGAATAATGCCATCTTCGTTGTGATCGACTGACTTTCTAAAGTAGCCCACTTTCTACCTGTTCGTGAGAATATCACCACTAGCCAGCTAGCCGAGTCATCTCCCGAATAGTGTCTCTTCATGGTGTTCCATTGGAAATTAACTCAGACCGTGGGAGTCTCTTCACCTCTCGATTTTGGGAAAGTTTCCAAAATGCTATGGGAACTCGTCTCTCCTTTAGCACCGCCTTCCATCCTCAATCAAGTGGTCAAGTAGAGCGAGTCAATCAAATTCTGGAAGATATGCTCCGAGCTTCTGTTATCTCGCTCGGAATAAGTTGGGAGAAATGCCTTCCATTCGCGGAGTTTGGTTATAACAATAGTTATCAAGCTAGTTTGGGGAAAGCTCCTTTCGAAGTTCTTTATGGACGAAAATGTTGAACGCCTCTTAACTGGTCAGAAACCGGGGAAACACAACTCTTTGGCCCGGATATGATTCAGGAAGCAGAAGAGCAGGTTCGCGTTATTCGTGAGAAATTGAAAACAGCCCAATCTCGTCAAAAGAGTCAATATGATCGTAAACATAAGCCTATGACTTATGAAGTCGACGAGAAGGCTTACCTTCGGGTTACTCCGTTAAAGGGAACCCATCGTTTCGGTATCAAAGGAAAATTGGCTCCGTCGTTACATTGGACCCTTTCGCATTCTTGCCAAACAAGGAGAAGTTGCCTACCAATTGGAACTACCTCAGCATCTTTCCAGAGTTCACGATGTCTTCCACGTTTCACAACTCAGGCGTTGCTTCGCGGATCCTATCCGTGGAGTGGACCACGAAACGCTTGATCTACAAGATAACCTCTCTTATCGGGAATATCCCATTCGTATCCTTGATCAAGCCGAGCGTACCACTCGACGTCATAATATCAAGTTTCTCAAGGTTCAATGGTCACACCATTCCGAGGAAGAAGCCACTTGGGAAAGGGAGGATCGTCTTCGACTCAAGTACCCCGCCTTCTTCCCAGAGGATCCTAAACCTTGGGACGAGATTCTTTTGAGTGGGGGTGAGTTGTCACACCCTAGTTAGTTCAAGCATTAGAGTGTGCATCATGTTTAAATTTCTTTTAAATTTGAAATGGGGAAGGCAGAAACCCCCAACACCCCCCTGGAAACAACTAGGGTTTACTAAAAATATTTTCAATGAACCTGAAATGCCCTTCTAAAAAGTTCACCCTCTTTGTCTTAGGTTAGAACCTCTGGCAAAATTGGTGCACAATTTTCTAGGTCAACAGAAGGTCATTGAATTAAATCATAAGTATTTGAATTTGGGCATTTAAATGCTATAAAATAATCTAAGTGCTCAAATAATTCTGGGAATAAATGTTTCCTGTTGGAAATAATCTAAACAGAGGCCACATTTATTTTCAGGATTTTTGGAAACGTTTTAGTATTTTATCTAAAGCTAAACAGTTGCAGTTTAATAGAAAACAGAAACAAAAATCAAAAAAAGAGAGAGAAGAAAGCCCACCTGGGCCTTACCTGTGCTGGCCCAGCCACCTGGCTCGGCCCAGCCTGCTGGCGCTGCCAGTCGTCGTCCTCCTCGCGCCAGAAGGACGCGGAGCGCGTGGCCGGCGCCCGCGGCCACACGCCGGCCACCTCCTGCTTCCGCCGACGCCCGGGAGACGCCCTGAAGTGCCACGCGACCCCCACGTCTCCCTCTCGCACTCGCTCACTCTCCTCCTCGTCTCCCTCTCTCTCTCCCGCGACGGCCGAGCGCGTACCTCGCCGCCGATCGCCGTAGTTGCCACCACAGACACCCCCTCGCCCCTCCGACGAGCCCATTAGCTCCGCCTCGACTCCCTCGTCCTCCCCACCGAGCCACGCATCGCCGGAGGCCCTGCATCGCCGCCTTCGCCCTCGTCTTCAACCTCGGGCACCCGAGCCATCTCCGGTCGAATTCGCCGCCGCCAGGACCTCCCCGAGCCCGCTGACCCCCTCTCCGACTCCGCTGTGAGCCCCTCTTCCTTTCCCCCTAGTTCCCGTGCTCGATTACGCCTCGTAGCCACCGCTCCCTCCGAGCCCGAGCGCTCCTCGCCGCCGGCCATGTCGCCGTCATGGCTACGGCCGTGTAAGCACGCGTCCGAGCGCCTCACCATGCTCAGTGCAGCACCAGGAACCTGTAGCCACCCCAGTTCTCCCTCCCGTGCACCGTAGCGTCGATTCCGACCTCGCCCGAACTCCGGCCGCCGCCACGAGCTCGATCCCGGCGAGCTCGCTCCACCCCAGCTCCTCCCACTTGCCCCACTAGATGCGCACGAGCCCCAGCTACGCGTAGCACGTCTCCGCCGTCGATTTGGTCACCGGAGGACCAAATCCGAAGCCCTCCGCCGTCTCGGGCCTCGCCGGCGTCGAGCCGCCGGCGAGTTGACCCAGTTTGACCCCTGGGTGGGCCCAGGAAGACCCCCCTAAGTCTATGACAGGTGGGGCCGGTCGGCTAACTAAATTAGGATTAGTCTTAATTAATTTTAATTAAATCAGTCACTGACATGTGGGCCCAGGCCCCACTGACAACTAATTAGTGTTAATCTAATTTTGCTAATTAGCTGAGAGGCTGACAGAAGGGGCCCACCAGTCAGGTTTGACCTGGGCTGGCGCCTTTGACCTGCTGACGTCACCCTGACGCAATGCTGACGCAGTAATTGCATTTTCTGGATTTATTTTATTCAGGAAATTCCAGAAAATAGTTCAAACTTCAAAAATTCATAGAAATTCAACCATAGCTCCAAATGAGATAAATTATATATGAAAAATTATCAGAAAAATTCAATCTATCCATCTGTAATGGTTTCATGCATGACAAAACAAGTTTACCTTGCTGTTTAGGCAGAATAAGGAAATGCACTATAATGCCATGTTTAATGAGCTAATATTTGAATCTTTGATTCAAATGAGTTCATTCCTTTCTATTATAACTTGCATTAGGCCAAGACACATTCATATTGCCATGTCATAGCATGCATCATATTGTTGCATATCGTCATGTGTTGATTGTGTTCCGATGTGTTCTCCGTGGTAGGTTCTGCCTCCGAGGATATTCACGAGTATCCAACTGAAGGGCAGTATCCCACTACCACTCCATCAGGCAAGCAACCATTGATCATTCCGATACAAACCCATGTTCTCGCTTCTGCTCTTGTTTACTGCATTAAGACAACGCGATTCAAACTGCTGTGTGCTACGGTAGTTGAACCCTTATCCTCTGCATGACCTGTCATTGCCACAGTAACTAGATGAAACCCACTAGCATGTGTAGGAGTTGATTGAGCCATGTATGTGATTCTTACCTTGCTATGCCTGCTATGCTTAGAGTTGTGTCAGGTCTGGTTCATCTGGGAGATGGGCTAGAGTGAAATGCTTATGCCGGTAATGTGAGGGATGCGTTGAACATGTTTTGGTAAAGGTATCGATGAGAGGCCATGTAGGAGTACATGGTGGGTTGTTTCATTGAGGCCGTCCCTAAGAACTGAGATCTGTATGCGTGATTTAAGATTCAGCTACTACCACACATTGGGCCCTGAAATATGACCCCGCTCGACTTACTGACCCCTCTCGCCTCTGTCCAGGAGTTGCAACTAGTTTCTGGTGTTTGTAGGACATGTGTTGGCGGCCGTGCGTAGCGCTGACCCTAGGGGTGGGCTATGTTGCGGTAGATACACCGTGGCACGGTGTACCGAGTCACCCGTTTGGTGTCGCGGGAACCCTGTTCACATCGTTTGGGGCCGTTGAGGACACCCCGGCCGGATTTCCTTGCGGATGGAACCTGAATAGGCGATAAACCTGGACTAGAGACTTGTGAGGTTAGTCAGGTCGTTGTCTACACCCTCGTCGGTTTTCGCTTGAAGTCTGCCGAGCACATGTCATGTGCAGATGCTAAGTGGTGGAAACATGTGTGACGAAGTACACCCCTGCAGGGTATAAAACTATTCGAATAGCCGCGTCCGCGGTAAAGGACTACTTGGTTGCATATACAGTTCATAGACAAGTTAATGGATACTACTAAAAGACTCAAGATAAGTGTGAGTACCGAGGATGGCCCTCTCGTAGGATGACGAGGGAGGATCCCCGGTGGAGTATTGTGTTGGTGAGTAGTGGACTCGTGTGCGAAAACTATTTTACTGGTGAAGTTCCGTAGGATAGCTTAGCCAAGAGTCAAAGCTGGCTTGCTGCATTAACCCCACCACCTTCTTGAGAATAAACATGTATAGTAGGTTCTGATGTAAGACTTGCTGAGTACCTTTGTACTCATGTTTGCTTATTTGTTGGTTTCAGACGACAACACTGCCCCCTCCGATGGGTTCTATGTAGACCTTGACGTCGACGAGTGACTAGCCACCCAGGTGGTGACCCTGGCCATGGAGGGCCTATGTAGATAGACAGGCTTCGAGAAGCCTTCTTTCTTTCTAGAGTCTGTACTCAGACTAGTTGCTTCCGCACGCGCTTGTATGTTTGTATGACTTGAGTGTCGGGTCATGTGACCCCTATCTGTATGAACATGTTATGTATGGCTCTCTGGAGCCTTTAAATAAAGTACTTGAGTTGTAGAGTTTTGTTGTGATGCCATGTTGTATGTACTCATATCGGGCATATTGTGTGTATGATTGAAATGCTTGGTATGAGTGGGATCCGACAATCTAGTTGTTTATCCTTGGCAGCCTTTCATATGGGGAAATGTAGTCTAGTGCTCCTCAAGCCATAGTAGTCCGCTACAGCCCGGTTCACCGGAGTCCTGCTAGCCCAGCACTACTGTTCAGGACACTTGACTGGCCGGCATGTGTTTCACTTCGTCCCTATGTCTGTCCCTTCGGGGAAATGTCACACAGTGACTTCCGGAGTCCTGCCTAGCCTGCTACAGCCCGGGGTTCCCCGGAGTCCTGTTAGCCCAGTGCTACAGCCCGGAATCACTCGTTGATGACCGACATGTTCGATGTGATTCATGTATGCCTGTCTCCATAGGTCTGTGCCGTTTTGGGTTCACGACTAGCCATGTCGGCCCGGGTTCTCTGTCATATGGATGCTAGCGACACTATCATATACGTGAGCCAAAAGGCGCAAACGGTCCCGGGCCATGGTAAGGCGACACCCGTGGGATACCGTGCGTGAGGCCGCAAAGTGATATGAGGTGTTACCGGCTAGATCGATGTGACCTAGAATCGGGGTCCTGACACCCATTTTCTGTCATGATTTTTTGTCATAGAAGTAGGAGCCCACCACATCTATGATGATACCAGGTTTTCTCACAATTATCATCATAGAAGTGTCATATGTATGACAGAAAAAAAATTTGTTCGGCCCAAAATGTCACGGATGTGTCTTTTTTGTAGTGAAAGGAGCACCGCAAGCCTGAGTTATATTATGAAAGTGTCCTAAAAGGATCCTGCCTTGTGGCGGAGCAATGCACCAAGGACATTATATTTCCATGAATACAATCTTGTTGTCCTTCGTATTGTTGAACAAGGTCATTTTTATTATTTATTGCCTGTTATATGAAAGTTTATCCTCCTGCGCGACTGTTTTATATATTAATCCTGAGAGTTGGCCGGTCGTCGGCTTCTGCCCCCACGTAGGAAGTATGGGGGTGTTCGGGATAAACCTGATCACTCTTTATCCCAGTTTTGGGTCCTTCGAAGGAGGTGTTCAGCACAACGAACCAGGAAATCAGATTATAGGGCTTTATCACTCTCACTTATCCATAGGAGCTTTAGAAAAGGAAGGTAGGAGCAGCCCCTGGTGTTCGGAAGACCGCACGAGGGGCTCTATAAGCACCTGATCGGAAGAAAAGCCGATCCATCGCACGCTGCATTGGTTATGGAATTATGCGGGAGGAATCCTTAAAGATTTTACAACCTCTGGAACAGCTGACCAGCTCTCGCCGTATCACGACAGTTAGTTTTCGGCTTTCTCTACTGAGGTGCTCGTCCGGAAGAACCGGGACACAATCGCAGTAGTTCTCCCTGTGATGCCTTAGCCGATATAGCAGAACGTAAGGCAGCAAAACATGGGAGCCGGGCAAACCCAACATTTGAACCATGACATGATTCGGAGCTGATGCATATAATGCTATAAGTTCGGGGTGCCGAACTACCATGAAGGTGTTCGGACTTTATTGCCGTATTATGGGTAAAACGAAGCCCTTGGCATATTAAGGCATATCGCGGTGTACGGATGCCATTTGACAAAAGAGTTTCAACAAGAGATAACGGCAGATAAGCGTCATATCAATCCACATGTTGTATTTGAATAATACGTCGATGCGTATGAGTACATGTAATGTAATAAAGATATAAAGTGACTGCGGAACATACTGAGACCAGGCGGGAAGAAGTTGTGTGCGGATCTGGAGTACAGTCGGATGGTCATCGAGGGGAATATCTAAGGGTTCCCTTGCGTGTTTGAGCTGTTTCCATATCGCTGGTCCTGGCCTAGGCAAAAATGAACCTATAAAGAAAATGCAAGAAATGTTTGTGTGACACAGAGCGGTTGATCTGCAGTATGTGGCCTGTCCTAGCTTTTGCCGGAGTGTTTAATTGAGCTCTGGACGAGCGGGGCTATCCTGCCGCGAAGTAGTTCAGAGTCATTTGGCGGTGTCCGGGAGCTTGGCCATCGACTCGAGGTTCAATTGAAAGGTGACACTCGTTGCTTCTGCTGTTAAAGCAGCAGTATACTCTTTGGTACCGAGGGGGAGTTCGGCCTTGCCATTAACCGTGATGATGTTGCGCGGACCGGGCATCTTGAGCTTACGGTAGGCATAATGTGGCACCACGTTGAATCGAGTGAACGCGGTTCATCCGAGCAGTGCCTGATAATCACTGCAAAAGGGGACGATGTCGAAGATTAACTCTTCGGCACGATAATTTTCTGGTGATCCGAAGACTACCTCAAGGGTGATGGAGCTTGTACAGCTGGCCTCCACACCTGGTGTAATACCTTTAAAGGTGGATTTAGTGGGCTTGATCATCGAATGATCGATACCCATCTTGCGCACTGTGTCCTGGTAAAGCAGGTTTAGACTGCTGCCTCCATCCATAAGGACTCGTGTGAGGTGGAACCCGTCAATTATTGGATCGAGGACTAGTGCGGTTGAATTGCCCTGATTGGTATTAACTGGACAATCCGTGCGGTTGAAGGTGATCGGCCCTAGTTTATATTGTGGGGCGATTGGTTCCATCAAGTCGACATCCCTAAGGGTGCTCATCCGTTCCTGGTTGGGAGTGTGGGTGGCGTTTACCACGTTCACCGTTTGGATTTGTGGGGGGAATTTCTTTTGCCCTCATGTATTCGGTGATCTGGGCTCCTCGCCGCCATCATCGCTTTGAGGCCCCTTCTCCTTGTTTTCGGCACCTGACCTGCCGGCTTGTTTGAAGACCCAGCATTCTCTGTTGTTATGATTGGCTGGTGTTCCTGGGGTGCCATGAATTTGGCATGGACGGTCGAGTATGCGGTCTAGACTGGACAGGCCTGAATTTTCATTTTTGAATGGCCTTTTCCGCTGACCGGACTTAGAGCCATTGAATTCGGCATTGACTTCCGTGTCTTCGGCGTTACCACCATTTTTGCAACGCTTTTGTTTGTTGCGTCGGGGTTCGTCGTTGCTATCTCTGGCCTCTAATGTGCCAGGATCGCTTGCTATGTTGTTGCTATGGGCCAACCAGCTATCCCCGCCCGTGCAAAAGCGGGTCATGAGTGTCGTGAGGGCTGCCATGGATTTTGGCTTCTCTTGGCCGAGATGTCGGGCAAGCCACTCGTCATGGATGTTATGTTTAAAGGCCGCTAGGGCTTCGGCATCCGGACAGTCGACAATTTGGTTTTTTTAGTTAGGAACCGAGTCCAGGATTTCCTGGCTGACTCTCCGGGCTGTTGGGTTATGTGACTTAAATCATCAGCATCCGGTGGTCGCACATAAGTGCCCTGGAAGTTGTCCAGAAATGCGTCTGGCAGGTTCTCCCAACTTCCGATGGAGTTTGCCGGCAAGCTATTCAGCCAATGCCGAGCCGGCCCTTTAAGTTTTAGTGGGAGATACTTGATGGCATGTAGATCATCCCCGCGGGCCATGTGCATGTGGAGGAAGAAATCCTCTATCCATACCACGGGGTCTGTAGTACCATCATATGATTCAATGCTCACGGGTTTAAACCCTTTTGGGAATTCATGATCCATTACTTCATCAGTGAAGCATAGGGGGTGTGCGGTGCCTCTATGCCGGGCTACATCGCAACGTAGTTCAAATAAGTCTGGTCTGTTGTATTCGGCCCGGCCGGATTTGTTTTTAGTATATGCGGCGTGACGGTCATCGTCACGCGTTGGGGCGCGCCCCAGTGATCTATCCTGACTGCCCTGCTTTGTTTTCCCATATGTCTCACATGTCCTACGTGTAGCCCCGGGCCTTGGTGTTTTTGTTTGATTGGCGACGGGGTGTGGGCTGGTCTTCGGGCTGATACGCCGCTTTGTCTCAGCCATGAGGTGGCCGGTCAGCCACACCATACGCTGGTGGTGTAGGTTTTAATGCTTCCTCCTCGAGTTGGGGTAGCAACCTGTGCTTTGGGTAACTTTTGTTTGGGCGCTCGAGTTCGTATTCCTCGGCTGGCAGGACCTTGGTCCATCTGTCCGCTAGCAGATCTTGATCAGCTTGAAGCTGCTGCTGCTTTTTCTTCAGGCTTTTTTTGTGGCTATAAGCCGGTGCTTGAAGCGCTGCTGCTCGACGGGATCCTCAGGCACGATAAATTCTTCATCGCCGAGGCTCACCTCGTCTTTGGAGAGGGGCATGTAATTGTCATCCTCTGATTCTCCGTCTGTCGCCTGTTCCTTAGGGCTAGCTTGCCCATCCTCCCGCTCGAAGCCTAGCTGGAGGTGATTGTCTTCGTCTTCGGCACTATCCGCAGTGTTATTGTCTCTTGTGCCGGTATCGCTGCTTTTGCTATGGCGGGGCTTAGAGCGGCGCCGATGACGCTGGTGCTTAGATTTCTTCTCGAGGGGATTATCCTCCGTTGTCTTATTGCCATCGCTTTCTTTGGGGGTGTCCACCATATATATATATATATATATATATATATATATATATATATATATATATATATATATATATATATATCATATGATGAGGTGGTTGCCCAGCGCCCTATGGGTGGTGGTTCCCGTTCTTCTCCTGCATCGTCGTCCATACCATCGGTGTCTTCGGAGCCGAAATCAAGCATGTCGGTTAAGTCGTCGACAGTGGCTATTAAGTGGGTGGTGGGTGGGGTACGAATTTCGTCGTCCACTTCCCACTCAAGCCGAACATAGTTCAGCCAAGGGTCTCCTGACAAGGAAAGAGACCTCAATGAATTTAGCACGTCGCCCAAGGGCGAGTGCTGAAAGATATCCACGGAGGTAAACTCCATGATCGGTGCCCAATCAGATTCGATAGGCACAGACGCAATCTGTTCGGAGCCTGTGGCCGGGGATGAATCCAAGGGTCCGATGACATAGGTCTCATAGGAGGTGAAGCTAGTATTCGGCTCTATCGCCGCTGAGTGTGCGGCCTCCGTGGCGGGGTCCATCCACCCATCCTTGGATGGCATGATCTGCTGCGGATTGAGGGCCGGAGTAGCCACAGGTGTGATCTCCCGAACACCGTCCGACGGCAGGGCTAAGTCATGCTCGTCGTGACTGTGCGGCGCACCTGACATGGGCTCGAATCCGTCGAAGATCAAGTCTCCGTGGATGTCGGCAGTATAGTTCAAGCTTCCAAACCTAACCTAATGGCCAGGGGCGTAGCTCTTGATCTGCTCCAGATGGCCAAGCGAGTTGGCCTGCAGTACGAAGCCGCCGAATATGAAGATCTGTCCGGGGAGAAAAACCTCACCCTGGATCGCATCGTTGCTAATGATCGAAGGAGCCATCGAGCCTTTATCGTGACGGCACAGTGGAGCTCTCAATGAAAGCACCAATGTCAGTGTCAAAACCGGTAGATCTCCGGTAGGGGGTCCCGAACTGTCGTCTAAGGCTGATGGTAATAGGAGGCAGGGGACACAATGTTTACCCAGGTTCGGGCCCTCTCGATGGAGGTAATACCCTACTTCCTGCTTGATTGATCTTGATGATATGAGTATTACAAGAGTTGATCTACCATGAGATTGTAGAGGCTAAACCCTAGAAGCTAGCCTATGATTATGATTGTTGTGGTCCTATGGACTAAACCCTCCGGTTTATATAGACACTGGAGGGGGATAGGGTTACACAGAGTCGGTTACAGAGAAGGAGATCTACATATCCGAATCGCCAAGCTTGCCTTCCATGCAAAGGAGAGTCCCCCCCGGACATGGGGCGAAGCCTTCACTCTCGTATCTTCATAGTCCAACAGTCCGGCCAAAGTATATAGTCCTGCTGTCCGAGGACCCCCTAATCCAGGACTCCCTCAGCCTTCATTACTGGCCCCCGGACCCTGGGCCGCCAAAGTATCACCTTCGGGTAATATCTTCATCGTCCCTCGCACTGCCCGTTGGTCGGGGGAGACCCTCCACGACGACACCTCGAAGTCGTCCGCCCTATGGGGCGGAGAGGCCGGTGGAGGCGTCTCGCTTTCCATCATCTCTGGGAGAAGGTCCCCCGAGGAAGAGGATTGTTGAAGAAGATTGCATGCCGAACTGCAAAAAATATATGTTCTAGGCATCACAAGAAAAAGAACGGGATAGGTCTAAAACATCCTTGTTTACTTACGATTTGTCCTGAGGCTTGTCCTCTTCATGAGACTGCGCATCGACGTCCTCCAAGCCTGAGCCGCCCGATAGAGGCATCTTGCCTCACTTGGGAGCCTTTTCCTCCCAATCTTCGGAGGCGGCCCTTTTCTTTCCATGAGGGGAAGAGGCGTTGACCTCCCCCTCATTTTTGTCTTCGGACGATGGGGTCTTGATTCCTCCGGACACAATGTTTGATGCACCTTCGGGATGGAGGCCATCTTTGATCCTCTCCACCTTGCCCCCCTTCGCAGGCATCTAGTATGGCACCAGGGCCAACATCCTTGTTAAAACAGGATTCACTGGGCCTTCGGGCAGGGGGGGGGGGCGAACACATGATTAGTTCCTCTTTCTTTATCCAGCCCTGGAAGAAGATAGTTTGCTCCATACCATATTACGGTATGCATAACTACAAAGTGTTCGGAAGACAAGTGCTTACCAGGGTATCCGGACGGCGGCAGTCAAGGCCAGCGTCCTCAGTGGTGTCCGGCCAATGTTTTCGCTTCCCGAAAAACAGCTTCCACATCCCTTTGTGCATAGTGCCGAAGAAGTGTTGGAGGGTTCGTGGTCCTTCTGGATTAAGCTCCCACATGTGGCTAGACCTGCGCTGGCATGGGAGGATTCGGTGAACTAGCATCACTTGAATCACGTTGACAAGATCGATGTCTCTCTCAAGGAGGGTTCGTATGCGGTGCTGCAGAGTTTTCACTTCGTCAATTGATCCCCAGTCCATCCCCTTGTTAACCATGATGCAAGCTGTGGCAGAGGGCCAGAACGGAACACAGGTATAGTTTCCCACTTGGTGCTACGGTGTTCTGTAACATAAAACCACTCTCGCTGCCATTGGTTGGAGGTTTTGGTGAAAGAGCCTTTTGGCCAGAGAGTGCTGGTAAGCTTTCTCACTACAGCACCACCGCACTCCGCCTGTTCCCCGTCGACCACCTTCGGCTTCACACTAAAAGTCTTGAGCCATAAGCCGAAGTGTGGGGGGATTCGGAGGAAGGCCTTGCATGTAATGATGAACGCCGAGACGTGGAGGAAAGAGTCCGGAGACAGATCATGAAAATCTAGTCCGTAATAAAACATTAGCCCCCGGACGAAGGGGTGAAGAGCGAACCCTAGCCTTCGGAGGAAGTGGGAGATGAATACGACCCTGTCGCCAGATCTGGGGGTCAGAATAACCTGTCCTTGAGCAGGAAGCCTATGGTGGATCTCCGCGGTCAAATATCTGGCCGCCCGAAGCTTCGCAATATCCTCCTCTATAACGGAGGAAGCCACCCATCGGCCTTGAGGGCTGGGTCCTGACATGATGGGGAGGCTTGAAGCAATGAAGTCGGACCTTGGGTGCTAGAACTCGAGGTTGGGAAGGCTGAGGAGAGGTTTGGCATAAAAAAGACGGCCCTTGGTTCCATTATAAAGGCAGCGGGTATTGAACGCCTCCTCCTAAGCCTGAGAACCTGCTTATTCATAAGGAATCTTTCCCGCGGGACGGTTGGGTTACCCACGCTCGTATTGATGAGAATCCCGCGATAATGGGACACAATCTCTGCTTCGACAGGACGTGCCAACAAAAACCACGCCCCGAAACGTGGAACGGCGGGACGAGAAATGGTTCGAAATAATAACCAGGCAAGCATGATGTCCAGTTACTAAAGTGGTCAGCAGATTGGATTCGTGAAATATTATACTCTCTACGGCTGTGTGTTGCAGATCTGGACACGTTTGTTTCGTCCGAAGACTATCTTCGAGTTCGGAAGGAGGAACCCGCCTTGCAATGCCGAAGACAGATCGATGCGCCTGATACCTTGTCATTGAAGCCAGGTTCAGGGGCTACTAAGGGAGTCCTGGACTAAGGGGTCCTCGGGCGTCCAGCCTATTAGCCATGGGCCGGACTGATGGGCTGTGAAGAACATGAAGACCGAAGATTGCACCCGTGTCCGGATGGGACTCTCCTTGGCGTGGAAGGCAAGCTTGGCGATCGAATATGTAGATTCCTTTCTTTGTAACTGACCTTGTGTAACATTAGATCCTCCCGGTGTCTATATAAACCGGAGGACTTAGTCCGGAGGAGAGAGATATATTCATTACCATAGCCATACAAGCTAGGCCTCTAGGGTTTAGCCATTACGATCTCGAGGTAGATCAACTCTTATAATACTCATATTCATCAATATCAATCAAGCAGGATGTAGGGTATTACCTCCGTAGAGAGGGCCCGAACCTGGGTAAACATCGTGTCCCCTGTCTCCTGTTACCATCGACCTAAGATGCACAGTTCGGGACCCCCTACCCGAGATCCGCCGGTTTTGGCACCGACGGCGACCTTTGGTATTCCGGAACTGAAACAATAAGCACTGTGACAAAAACACCTTGGAGCTCAACTCCCCAGGACACTGCCACAACCCCTAAATGTCAGGAGGCACCAAGACAGAATCCCCGTCGCAATGATATCGGAATGATTCCACAATACCCACGTGACCCTAAAAAAATTTGAGTGAAAAAGAGGAGAGTGAAGTCAAAACATCTATGTCAGGAGTCCTCACCATAGCGACGAAGGGGATAAGGAGTAAAAAGAATTCCAACTCTCTAATATATAACTAGACTCAAAATAGTTTTCTTCTACATTCAACAAAGGCAGCGGTTCGATCAATCAAGGGGGCTCCTAAGGTCGGTAAGGCTCTGATACCAACTTGTAGCGCCCAAGATGCGATTCTATCCCAATCACATGATGAACTCATGATTGGGGCACAACTGCATTTCGAGCGCATAGCAAGGTGGATATCATTACAACATACCATGTACTGAATAGATGAGAATACAAGATAAAGGCTTACACTCTCCACAAGCTGCAACATGAATACATGAATACATCAATACATAGCAGTCATCATACAGATGAGCAGGATCCGACTACAGATGAAATCAAACGAAAAATAAGAACGACATCCACCCTGCTAATCCCAGGCTCCTGACCCGGAACCTATGCCTGATCGAAGAAGAAGGAGCAGAAGCACTCCAAACAAGCAAGCATCGGTCTCACGTCAAAGCATCGCTTTACCTGTACCTGCAACTGTTGTTGTAGTAATCTGTGAGCCACGAGGACTCAGCAATCCCATTACCATGGATATCAATAATAACAAAGCCTAATGGGTAAGGAATGGATAAGTTGTGAGGTTGCTACAGCACTAAGCATGGTATGGTGGCTAACTTACGAGTACAAGAATAAGATGAGAAACTACGCAAATGGTCGCCAACTAGTAATGATCAATAAGTGATCTTGAACTACTTACGAGTCAAACATAACCCCATCGTGTTCTCTTCTCGAACTCACTTGAAAAGAGACAATCACGGTTACACATGCGATTAGTGTATTTTAATTCAGATCTGGTGTCAAGTTCTCTACAACCGGATATTAAAAATTCCCATCTGCCACATAACCGCGGGCACAACTCTCAAAAGTTTAAACCCTGCAGGGGTGTCCCAACTTAGTCCATAAAAAAACTCTCATGATCAACGGAGGAAAATCCTCCTCCCAGAACAACCCGATCAAGCTCGGAATCCCGGTTCACAAGACATTTCGACAATCGTAAAACAAAACCAGCAAGACCTCCCGACGTGCCGACACCCTAATAGTAGCCGCGCGTATCTCATCTCAGGCCACGATCGGATGAGCTAAGCTTATGGTCGCTGAGACCCAAGATGCCAAGGGGGCGTCGCAAGGTGCTCTAGTTTGGACCAACACTCATGAGGAGCACTGGCCCGGGTTGTTAATTAAATCTTCGGGGCCCGGGAAGTCCCTATGCAAGTTATCATTGTTATTAGGCCAATGGTAAAACCAATGTTGGGCCTTGCTGGAAGAGTTTTATTCAAAGCAGACTATCAAAGGGGGGCCCATAAACCCTGGCAATGTTAGGAAAGCAAAATCAAGGAACATAACACTGGTATGACAGAAACTAGGGCAGCAAGAGTGGAAGAAAACACCAGGCAAAAGGCCAGGCCTGCCACCATTTACCAAGTATATAGATGCATTAATTAAATAAGAGATATTGTCATATCCCATGATATCCATGTCCCAACATGGAACAACCTGCAACTGCACCTGTAACTAGCAACGCTATAAGAAGGGCTGAGCAAAGCGCTAACATAGCCAATCAATGGTTTGCTGGGATGGTGAAAAGGTTAGAGGCTTATCATGGCAATTTTGGGAGGCTCGATAAACAAGTGGTAGGTAGCGCAACATAGCGATAGCATCGAGACAACTAGCAAAGCAAAGATAGTAGTGGTATCCAGGGTAATGGTCATCTTGCCTGAAATCCCGCTAGAAAGAAGACTGAATCCATGAAGTAGACGAACCAGCGTAGTTAACCGAATCCTCACAATCACAACGTAACCGGAACTATCAAGAAGAAGCACGACCGGAAAGAAATAAACAACATGGTAAACCAACAAGCATAAACATGGCATGATGCACAACCAAGTATGACGCATGTCCGGATTAATGAGTCATGGCATGGCAAAGTGCAACAAACAATACTACACATTAAGTGGAGCTCAATATGCAACGAGTTGCCTATTGACGAAACACCACATTCATTTATTTAGTTCTCTCCTGTTTATGTACCCAACAATATTAAATGTTGTTAAACAAGTCAAGAGGTGAAACATAATAAAACTACATATCTAGGTAACTTTAAATGAGGCCGGAAACAACAAACAATAATTCCGAAAACTTCCCACATGACATTTACCAATATAATGCAAACAACAATTTTAAACATTTTAAATGTTGTTATCATGATGCAGATGACATATACAAGCTTCATGCAATTTTATGAAAATGTTGACATGAGCATGTTATGAAGCATTTGGTCACCATGGCAGAATGAAAGGGGTGCCACACAACGACAACGGAAATGGTGCTAGGACAACATTCCGATGATTCAAAAACTCATTGAGATACCGGTGCAAAAGAACAAGTGTGGTGAAGTGCGAAAAATGCAAAAGATGGTGGGGTGATACTGGTTATCGGGTTCCCACGGGTCAACGGCATGGCAAACAAGGAGGAATGTGCAACGTACAATTCGGTCATGAGCATCGCATACAACATGCATTCATTCTCGGAAGGTCGTGTCGGCGGTTATACCTTTGAAGCATGCATTTTGAGGCGGAACGAGTTCAATGCGGTGTAGACAGAAGTAGTGGTGCATGGCATCAGTAGAGATACTCATTGTTAGTCATACATGTTTGGAGAGGAACTTGCCCTTTGCGGTCTGTAGTCGTTCGAGCATCCATGTCGTCTTGCCGGTTGGGTACTTGGCGCTTGTGGTCCAAATCCGAGGTCATAGCCGCGTAGTCGAACTTGATGCTTCATGGAACTTGGCGGCTCATCAGTAGATGTACACGGGGTCATACTTGGGGTTTCCTGGAACTTGGCGCTAGTCCCTGTTCGGTAGTCATCCAACTTGTCGTAAACGGCAACAACAAGCATAGGTGCACGGGGACAGCAAAGACCACCGGCAAGGGATGGCGACTACCGGGGCTGATGCACGGGACTCGGGCAGGAGGTGAAGGAGATGCAGTGCTGTGTTCTCCGGCGAGAAGGCGATGCAAAGGAGTCTGAGGTCGAGCACGGGGAGGCTGAGGTCACAGCCGTGGATCCCGAGGACATCGTCAGACCTGGAGGTTGAGGCGACCAGTGGCGTGATGTCGCTTGAAGCTACGTCGGTATTTCCCCAAAGAGGAAGGGATGATGCAGCACAGCGGCGGGTAGGTATTTCCCTCAGATATGAAACCAAGGTTATCGAACCAATAGGAGAACCAAGCAACACAACATAAACAGCCCCTGCATACAAATAACAACACCTCGCAACCCGACGTGTTAAAGGGGTTGTCAATCCCTTTTGGGTAACGACGCCAGAAATGGCGTGTTGACGGGAGGAAGTTGTAAATATTGATAGATTGAACGCCAAATAAAATAAATTTCAGCAAGGTATTTTTGGGTTTTTGGTTTAATAGATCTGAAAATAAAAGCAAATAAAAAGTAGATCGCGAAGGCAAATATATGAGAAAGAAGACCCCGGGGTCGTAGGTTTCACTAGTGTCTTCTCTCGAGAAAAATAGCAAATGGTGGGTAAACAAATTACTGTTGGGAAATTTATAGAACCTCAAATAATTATGACAATATCCAGGCAATGATCATTACATAGGCATTAGGTCCAAGATTAGTAGACTGACTCCTTCCTGCATCTACTGCTATTACTCCACACATCGACCGCTATCCAGCTTGCATCTAGTGTATTAAGTTCATGGAAAACAGAGTAATGCAAAAAGAACGATGATATGATGTAGATGAGATCCGTTTATCTATGGCGGTAGATATAGATCACATCTTTTTATCCTTAGTAGCAATGATATATACGTGTCGGTTCCCTTTCTGTCACTGGGATCAAGCACCGTAAGATCGAACCCACTACCGGGCACCTCTTCCAATTGCAAGATAAATAGATCAAGTTGGCCAAACAAAACCCAAATATCGGAGAAGAAATAAGAGGCTATAAGAGATCATGCATAAAAGAGATCAAAGAAACTCAAATACTTTCATGGTTATAAAAAGATAGATCTGATCATAAACTCAAAGTTCATCGATCCCAACAAACACACCACAAAAGAGTTACATCATATGGATCTCCAAGAGACCATTATATTGAGAATCAAGAGAGAGTGAGAGGAGAGATGAAGCTATCTAGCTACTAACTACGGACCCGAAGGTCTACAAAGAACTACTCATGCATCATCGGAGAGGCACCAATGGACGTGGTGAACCCCTCCGTGATGGTGTCTAGATTGGATCTGGTGGTTCTGGACTCTGCGGCGGCTGGATGAATATTTTGTCGACTCCCCTAAGGTTTCTGGAATATTGGGGTATTTATTGAGCAAAGAGGCGGTCCGGGGGCACCCGAGGTGGGCACAACCCACCAGGGCGCGCCTGGGCCTCCTGGCGCGCCCTGGTGGGTAGTCCCCTCCTCAGGACTCCCCCAGGTGCAACCAGGGCCCAATATCTTCCTTATGGTCCAAAAAAAATCTCCGTAAAGTTTCGTGGCATTTGGACTCCGTTTGATATTGATTTTATGCGATGTAAAAAACATGGAAAAGACAAAAACTGGCACTTGGCACTATGTCAATAGGTTAGTACCAAAAATAATATAAAATGACTATAAAATGATTATAAAACATCCAAGATTGATAATAAAACAGCATGCAAGAATAAAAAATTATCCAACGTACCACGGTGCAAAGGAGGTTCGGGCACGGGGAGGAGGACGAGCGCTGCGGGCGCGCGAGGACGGATGGTGACGGTGTTGCCGGCGCAAAGGTGGAGGAGTCGAGGGGGAGGCCTCGGGCGTGGAACGCGGGTGACGACTTTGTTGGCCGGCCGGCGAGGCCACGACCTTGGCGTAGAGGAGGCGTGCGGCTGTTTTGTAGGGAAGTGGTGGTGCAGCACCTTGCACGAAAGGATGGCGTGGGGCTGCAGGATCCGATCGAGGGCTTGGCCGGCGGCGCGGCTTGGAGCAGATTGGGCGTGGGGCTCCTCCTGCCGCTGGTTGTGTGCGTGCGGTGGCGCTGAAGGGAGATGAAGGAGAGGCGAAAGGATCAAGAGAGAGAGAGAGAGAGAGAGAGAGGGCTAGCGAGCGAGGGGATAAGGGGATCGATCGGGCTAGGGTTAGGAAGGGTTTAGGTGGGCCAGCCTGCTGGGAGGCCCAAGTGGCCAGTTAGACTTCTCTCTTTTCAATTTGCAGAAAAATAGAAAGAAAGAATAGAGATAAAAGAAAAGGTTAGAGAAAGATTTTGGGCATGGGGGCATTTTCTTAGGCCCACAAAAGTACGAGGAATATGATAATATGGCCTAAGGATTCTTTAGACGAAGTCAAATCCACACGCATTGAATTTAACTCGACAAGTTTGAATTCCGAAACCCATTCAAATGAACTCCAAACGGGTTGAAATTATAGGAGGTGACCCTACACACCAGATGTGATTTATGGGCAGATTTGGAACATTTATGGATAAAGTAAAATTGCAATTCAATTTTACCAAAAGGCCCCAAAGGAAGAAATGAAGTTGAGTTGGATAAAAGGAAATTTGATGAACAGTGCAAATGTGTTATGGGTGATTCCAAGCCAATGGAATGGTTTAATATAGCTCCCTAAATATTGGAGGGATATGTTATAAACATAAACACCATGTGAATTCCCTCAATTTAAATGGATCGAAGATCCACACAATTTATTCATGAGAAAACATTTAAGTTGGAATGATGACATGATGCAATGCAAATGATGCGATGATGGAAGTAACAAACAAAACAAATCACATGATGAAGCTCGGAATACATGGAAGGCACCTAGAGCATCATTCTCGGGTCGTTACACTCTGGTTCCCCCTAGTTCGTGCTCTACGGTTCCAGTCGTTTATGTGGATTAGTCTCGGTTTGTGGTTCTGCGATTGTTCAGACAACGGGTCAGAGTTCTTGTAGCTTCGGTCAGCCATCCCCAACGTACGGGTTGCATCCAACTTTGGCAGGTATAAAGCTAGTTATCCAAGCTGCTTGCATCTAGTTATCCCTTCTGATTTGATCCTACGTTTTGAAGATCAGGCCACCCTAGAGCGTGAACTCGTTCATCGGGTTCCCACCTATCACTTGGGAACCCTGCGACAGTTCGTGAGCTTCTCAAGATTGTGAAGCAAGAAGGTCCCGCCCTTATCTTCGGTATGGAGATGAAGATTAGGGGGAAATGAGTGGAGAGTTTGCAAGCTTAGTTGGGCTTTGCAGGGTGTTTCACGGGGGATAGCGATGGACTCAATGGTGGAATTGGCTTGTTCTGGAATGAGGGAGTACATGTTGAACTCAAGAACTACAACCAAGCACATATTGATGTGACTGCTAGATGGAGAAATCATGATCATCCTCCATGGTGGCTCACAGGTTTTTACGGGGAACCGAGAGCAGAAAATATGCATCATAGCTGGGAGTTCCTGCATACTTTGTTCGCTATCAGACATGAGGGGTGGTTATGCATGGGTGACTTCAATGAAACTTTATTTCTAGAAGAACACTTCAATGTTCATGCAAGACATGATCGGCAAATGCAAGCATTTCGAGATGTGGAAGATCACTACTCTTTGATATGTCTCCAGCGTATCTACTTTTCCTAACGCTTTTCCTCTTGTTTTGGACTCTAATTTGCATGATTTGAATGAAACTAACCCCGGACTGACGTTGTTTTCAGCAGAAATACCATGGTGTTGTTTTTGTGCAGAAATAAAAGTTCTCGGTATGGAATGAAACTTTGCGAGGATTTTTTATATCAATAAAGAGAATTTCTGGAGCTAAGATCCACTGGAGGGGGGCACCTGGGTGGGCACAACCCACCAGGGCGCACCCCCCTCCTGGCACGCCCAGGTGGGTTGTCCCCACCTGGTGGCCCCATAGACCTCAACCATGATACTATAAAATCACATATTCGGAGAAAAAAATCAGGAAAAAAGAATTATCATGATCCATGAGACGGAGCCGTCGTCACCTCATGTTCTTCACCGAGAGGCCAAATCTAGAGTCCGTTTGGGGCTCCGGAGAGGGGGGTCTTCTTTCTTCGTCATCACAAACCCTTCTCCATCGCCAATTCCATGATGCTCCCCACCGGGAGTGAGTAATTCCTTTGTAGGCTCGCTGGTAGGTGAGGAGTTGGATGAGATTCATCATGTAATCGAGCTAGTTTTGTTAGGGCCTGATCCCTAGTGTCCACTATGTTCTAAGATTGATGTTGCTATGACTTTGCCATGGTGAATGCTTATCACTTTGGGCCCGGGTGCCATGATTTCAGATATGAACCATTTATGTTATCACCATTATATCCATGTTCTAGATCCGATCTTGCAGGTTATAGTCACCTACTACATGTTATGATCCGGCAACCTCAGAGTGACAATAATCGGGACCACTCCCGGTGATGACCGTAGTTTGAGGAGTTCATGTATTCACTATATGTTAATGCTTTGTTCCGGTACTCTATTAAAGGAGGCCTTAATATCTCTTAGTTCCCAATTTGACCCCGCTGCCACGGGAGGGTAGGACAAAAGATGCCATGCAAGTTCTTTCCATAAGCACGTATGTATTTACGAAATACATGCCTACATTATATTGATGAACTGGAGCTAGTGCCGTATCGCCCTAGGTTATAACTTTCTCATGATGAATATCATCCAACAAGTCACCGATCCAATGCCTACGAATTTATCTTATATTGTTCTTGTTAAGTTACCATTGCTATCATTACTGTTGCACTTGTTACAAAACTACTGCCATCATTGTTACCGTTGTCACTATTATCAAAACTATCATATTACTTTGCTACTGATCACGTTGGCGTACATAATTAATCTCCAGGTGTGGTTGAATTGACAACTCAACTGCTAATAGCTTCAAATATTATTTGGCTCCCCTTGTGTCGAATCTATAAATTTGGGTTGAATACTCTACCCTCGAAAACTGGTGCGATCCCCTATACTTGTGGGTTATCAAGACCTTTTTCTGGCACCGTTGCTGGTGAGCATAGCCATATTTGTTGAGTCACTTGGGATTATTATCAATTTATTACTATGAAGAATCTGAAGAATGCTAAGACCAAGATTTATGCCTCTAGGATGAGGGGAGGAAAGGAACTGCCATCCAGTTCTGCTTTAGATTCACCTTCTGTTATAAGCAAACTTGCAACAACACCACATGCTATTAATCCTGATATGTTGCAAGTTATTGATGATGCTACTTCTACTATGAATGATACTTATGATGGTGCTAGTACCTTGCTTGATGATAATGATGTGCCACTTGGTGATTTTCTTGATGAACAAATTACTAGAGTAATACAACATGATGTTGTTGAATATGATGATGAGCTTGAAACTGAAACACCTGCTAGAACTAGCCTTCCTAGATATGAATTGCGTAAGGTACCGGAAGGTTATGTTATGAATGAAGAGACAACTATAGACATTCTTGCTTGTAAGGATAGAGATGATCTAGAGAAATTGTTATGCAAGTATAAAGAAAAATCTCTGAATGCTAGAATGCAATATGATCCTAAGTTTGCTACTTCACCTATCTTTAAGGATGATAAGGATTATGAATTCTCTGCCGACCCAAAGTTAATTACTTTGGTTGAATCTGATCCTTTCCATGGTTATGAAACTAAAACTGTTGTGGCACATCTTACTAAGTTGAATGACATAGCCACCCTTTTTACTCATGCTGAGAAGACTCGTTATTACTATATTCTCAAATTATTTCCATTCTCATTAAAGTGATGCTAAATCTTGGTACAGTATTCTTGCTCCTGGTTGTGTGCATAGTCCCCAGGATATGATTTATTACTTCTTTGAAAAATAGTTCCTGCTCATAAGAAACAAGCTGCTTTACAGGAAATATTTAACTTTGTGCAAATTAAAGAAGAGAGTCTCCCACAAGCTTGGGGGAGGCTTTGCCAATAGCTTAATGCTTTGCCTGATCATCCTCTGTGACGCCCCGAGACTGGCGCTCCAGATGCCTTCCATGGTTTCCGAGATTCGTCGTGTGTTTTGTTGTTGTTGTTGTTGTTGTTGTTGTTGTTGTTGTTGTTGTTGTTGTTGCATTCATCTTTGCATCATGTCATCTTGCACCCCCTTTTTAAGACTCAGCTAAATAAATTGCATGGTTCTTCGATCCATTTAAATCGAGGGAAATGCACATGGTGATTTCTCTTTACAACATATAAAAGTCTCCCAATATTATTAGGGAGCTATATAAAAATATTCCATTAACTTTGGAATCACCATAGCACACCTGCAGTTTAAGTTCCATGCATTTTCTATCTCAATTCCTTGCCTCAAACTTTGCTAACAATTCTTATCACTTCTTATTGAGACTCCTCTAAAAACCTCATAATTTCTGGACCTTCCTTACCCACTTTCTATCCAAACCCATTTGAATAAAATTCAAATGAGTTTGGATTTAGATTGCCAAAACCCCTTCCAACCATTTTCGTTAAATCATTCATATTTTCCCGATCTCAGGAAAATATCTCGCTAGTCCATACTCCTTCTCTAACCTCTTTCTTTTCTCTCTTTTCTTTCTTTCTTTTTCTGTAATTGGAAAAGAGATAAGCCCAATAGGCCACCCGCAGCCAGGCCGACCCACCAAGGCCAAAGCCCAGCCCAGCACCTATCTAACCCTAGCCCGACCCCCATCGCTGGATCGCCAACTCCCCTCGATCCCCTCCTTCCTCCTGGCTCCGCCACAGAGAGAGGGCATCGCAGAGCCCTCGTCCCAATTCCCTCGTCGCGCCACCGTCGCACAACGCAGGCACATACTGACGAACGAGAGCTCCTTGCGCCCGATCCCCATGGCCGCCCCATGCAACTGACGGCCACGCGACCCACCTACCGTGACGAGCTCCGCGCCCTTCTCCTCCCTGACTCCTCGCCCGCGACCTCCAACCTCCGCGCTCTCCTCCGTTTCCCCCGCTGCTGCTACAACAACCATCGCCGCCCGAAGCTCCCACTCTGCCGCCTACTCTGCATGTATCCGGCGCCGCCTGACCAGATCCACCATGCCTCTGCCCATGGCCCGGCGACCTTAGCCCGGTTCTGGTCTGGATCGACTTCCCGCGACCTCATCCGCCTTTGATCCGCCCGCTCGCCTCTGCCTCCTACCTCTACCGCATCAGCAACCGTCGTCCTTGCAGCCGCCAACAGTCGCTGCCCCGCACCTCACCTCTGCGTCACCCTCCTTCCCTTGCTCTGGCCTCGTCTCCTGCACGACCCGAGGACGCCCTGCTCGGTGTGCTTGTGCGCCCGATGGCGACCTCCACCGCGGCCCTGTTCGTATGGAGCCCCTGCTCCACCTCCATCAGTGCCCGGTAGCACCTCCTCCACGAACAGGGTCGTCCTCGGATCGCCAAGACCAGTACATGGCGACCCTGGTTATGGGACCGTACAACGCCATGTACCCCTGTTCGGTTCTTCAAGCCCGGCAAGTACCTGGACGCCTGATGCCTAGAATGCCAGACGTCGACCCCATGGACGTCAAGTACCTCTACGACCCATGTACGACTACATGGTTTCGCCAAGTACCCTTCAAATATGCCAAGTTCGACAACACTGGAAGACCCGGAATGCCAATACTACCTCTGTGAATTTATTCAAAGTACCACGACAACCGAAGAAAAGTACCACTATGTTTGCCGTGTACATCTACCATCACCAAAACCCGTGTAGCACAAACGCCAAGTTCCACTACCATCACAAGAATGAGACCGGCAAGTACCGCGTCCACCCAGAAGGGATTCGAATCCGTCAAGTTCCTCTTTGAAACGTGAACCACTACTCCCCTCAACGAACCCGATCCGCTCCGAAAATGCACGCTTCAAAGGTATATCCGTCGAGACGATCACCCGTGGGAGAATGCATGTGTGTAGTATGTGATGTTCATGCTTGCACCGTGTCCGAGCTATCATTGCACGGTCCTCCTCTTTTGCCATGTTTCGCCGCGTGGGAACCCGGTATCCGAGATCACCCCACCATCCTTGCATGACACGCTCACGCCCATTTCCTTTAGCACCGGTATCTCCATGAGCTACCGGAACCGATATGTTGTCGTGACATCATTTTCGGATTCGTCGCCGTGGCACCCTTTCTTTCCACCACGGTGACAAATGATTCATAACATGCTCATGTCAATATTTTCATAAAATTGCATAAAACTTGCATATGTCATCCGCATCATGATAACAATATTTAAAATGTTTAACATTGTTGTTTGCATCAAATTCAAAAATGCATATGGGGTTTCTTCAGAATTGTTGTTTGGTATTTCCAGCCTCATTTAAACTTGTGTAGATAGGTAGTTTATTATGCTTCACCTCTTGACATGTTAACCAACATTTAATTTTGATGAGTACTTAAACGGGAGAGAACTAAATAATTGTTGTGGTGTTTCGTCAATATGCAACTCATTGCATATTGAGCTCCACTTAACTTGTAGTATTGTTTGTGCACCTTGCCATGCCATGAATCATTAAAATGGACATGCATCATACTTGGTTGTGCATCATGCCATGATTATGCTTGTTGGTTTACCGTGTTGTTTGCTTCTTTCCGGTTGCGCTTCTCCTTAATAGTTCCGGTTACGTTGCGATTGTGAGGATCCGTCCGAGTACGTTGGTTCGTCTACTTCAGGGATTCGATCTTCTTTCTAGCGGGATTTCAGGCAAGATGACCGTCACCTTGGATCTCACTACTATATTTGATATGCTAGTTGTCTCGTTGCTATCGCTATGTCACGCCACCTACCAATCATTTATCAAGTCTCCCAAATTGCCATGATAGCCTCTAACCTTTTCACCCGTCCTAGCAAACCGTTGTTTGGCTATGTTACCGCTTTGCTCAGCCCCTCTTATAGTGTTGCTAGTTGCAGGTGTAGCTGCAGGTTGTTCCATGTTGGGACATCGATATCATGGGATATCACAATATCTCTTATTTAATTAATGCATCTATATACTTGGTAAAGGGTGGAATGCTCGGCCTTTTGCCTGGTGTTTTGTTCCACTCTTGCCGCCCTAATTTCTGTCATACCGGTGTTATGTTCCTTGATTTTGCGTCCCTAACACGGTGAGGGTTTATGGGCCCCTCTTGAAATTTCGCTTCGAATAAAACTCTTCCAGCAAGGTCCAACATTGGTTTTAACATTTGCCATAATAATACTTGAACTAAATAATTAATTGGCATAGGGCGTCATGAACCCGAGGATTCTTTCTACATAGCAGGGGGGCCAGTGCTGATGGTGTTGGTTCCAAACGGGCAGACTACGGGGCCGCCTCGGGGAAACCCAAGGTATTTGGTATATACCTGTAGGCTGACCCATATGGACGTGGTGTGAGACAAGATACGCGCGGCTACTATCAGGGTGTCGGCACGCCGGGAGGTCTTGCTGGATTAGTTTTACCATTGTCGAAATGTTTTGCGCACCGGGATTTCGAGTCTGATCGGAGGGTCCCACGATGGAGGATTGTCTCTGCGAATCGTGAGCTGGTCATGGGCTAAGTTGGGACACCCCTGCGGGGTTTAAACTTTCAAGAGCCATGCCCATGGTTATGTGGCAGATGGGAATTTGTTAATATCCGGTTGTAGGGGACTTGAAGTAAACTCAATTAAAATACACCAACCGCGCGTGTAGCCGTGACTGTCTCTTTTTATGAGGTTCGGGAAGAGAACACGCTTTGGGTTATGCTTGAACGTAAGTAGTCCAGGATCACTTCTTGATCATTACTAGTTTGCGACCGTTTGCGTAGTTTCTCATCTTATTCTTGTGCACGTAAGTTAGCCATCATACAATGCTTAGTCGCTTGCCGCAACCTCACCACTTATCCTTTCCATACCCATTAAGCTTTGATAGTCTTGATACCCATGGTAATGGGATTGCTGAGTCCTCGTGGCTCACATATTACTACAACAACAGTGGCAGGTACAGGTAATGCGATGATCTGACGCGAGTGCGATGCTTGCTTGTTTGGAGTTCTTCTACTGCTTCTTCTTCGATCAATGGATTTAGGTTCCAGGTCGAGGAGCTTGGGATTAGCAGCGTGGATGCCATTCTTCTTTTTGTTTGTTTTCATCCGTAGTCGGATCCTGCTCTTCTGTATGACGATTGCTATATATTGATGTACTGTTGTATTCATGTTGTAACTTGTGGCGAGTGTAAGCCTTTATCTTGTATTCTCATCTATTCAGTACATGGTATGTTGTAATGATATCCACCTTGCTATGCGCTCGAAATGCGGTTGTGCCCCAATCGTGAGTTCATCACGTGATTGGGGTAGAATCGCATGTTGGGCAGTACATCCTCTTAAGAAAAATGAAATACTTGATATCTTTTATAATGGACTAACTGATGCGTGTAGGGATTTCCTAGATAGTTGTGCTGGTTGTGTTTTCAGGGAACGAACTATTGGGTGAGCTGAAGAATTATTGAATGACATATTGAAGAATTATGATGATTGGAATTTTGCTGAACCACCGCTTAAACCCACTCCAAAGAAGAGGGGTATATTATATCTCAGTCCCGAAGATATGCAAGAGGCAAAGAAATCCATGAAGGAAAAAGGTATTATAGCTGAGGATGTCAAAAATTTACCTGCTATTGAAGAAATACATGGGCTTGATACACCACGACTGCCTAAGGTGGTAGAGGCAAATTCTCTAATGAAGTTCAATTATAATGACAATCCTCACAATATGCACCCTAGCCAATGCCTTTATGAGTTTGAAAACTATATTAGAAAACAACATCACTTCAATGCAAATGTTATAAAACAATTGAAATACAATTCTGATATGATTGCTCGCTTGAGTGACTTGTTATTTAGAATCTCAAATGATGTTAGAGGTGTTGGAAAGCATGCTTCTATGGTACAAGCCCAGTTAGAACAAGTTGCTAAATCTCAAAGAGATTTGCTAGATGAAATGAATAATAATATACATGGCTTTGCTGTTAGAGTTGCAACTAGAGGAGGTAAAATGACTTAGGAACTACTTTATCCCAAGGGACATCCACAAAGAATTTAACAGAATTCACAAAGGAACAACACCACTGCACCTAGTCCTTCTAAAAAGAAAAAGAAAAAGAAAAAATGATAGGACTTTACATGCTTCTAGTGAACCTGAAGTAGAAAAACCTCCTGATAATGATAATGAAGTTTCTATCTCTAATGCTGGAATGCAACCTGGTAGTGAACACTCACCATCTGATAATGAAAAAGTTAATGATGAGGTTCATGAAGACAGTCAACTAAATAATAAAGAACGAGACAATGATGTTGAGATAGAACCACCAGTTGATCTTGATAACCCACAACCTAAAAATAAAAGGTATGATAAAGGAGACTTCGTTGCTAGAAAACACGGTAAAGAAAGAGAACCGTGGGTTCATAATCCTATGCCCTTTCCACCTAAGTCAACTAAAAAGAGAGATGATGAAGAATTTGAACGCTTTGCTGAAATGCCGAGGCCAGTCTTTTTGCATACTCGCTTGACTGATATCTTGAAAATGTCTCCTTATGCAAAGTATATGAAAGACATCATCGCTAATAAGAGAAAAATACCGGAAGCTGAAATCTCCACCATGCTTGCTAATTATACTTATAAAGATGGAGTACCTAAAAAACTTGGAGATCCAGGAATACCAACTATACCTTGCTCTATCAAAAAGGATTATGTGAAAACTGCTTTGTGTGATTTTGGAGCCGGTGTTGGTGTTATGCCTTTCTCTTTATATAAAAGACTTGATTTAAATAAACTCAAACGTACTAAAATATCTTTGCAAATGGCTGACAAATCTACTGACATACCTATCGGTATTTGTGAGGATGTGCCCATTGTTCTTGCTAATGTTACTATTTTGACTGACTTTGTTATACTTGAGATGCCTCAGGACGACAACATGTCGATTATCCTTGGTAGACCCTTCTTAAATACTGCAGGGGCTGTTATTGATTGCAATAAAAGCAAGGTCACATTTCATATCAATGGTAATGAGCATAAGGTGCACTTTCCGAAGAAACAATTCCAAGTGAATGGTATTAATGTTATTGAAAAATCTCTGACAATCACTATTGGAAGTTTTCAACTACCTCTACCTACTGCCAAAAAGAAATATGAAATGCTTATTGTTGGGGACATTCATATCCCTGTTGAGGTAACTTAGTGATTTACAAAAGTTCTTCAGTTTCATGCTAATCAAAAGTGGTTGTTAATAAGACCTGATCAACCTTATTAATGGGTCATTTTTGAGAGGTATGAAGTTGATGAATTTAGTAAGCACTAAATTTTGTCCCGACTTTTTGTTCTGTGTTTTTATTAGTTAAATAAAATAAAATGCCATGACTTGCCTGTTTTCTGAATTTCCTGTGCAATAAAAAATGTCCCAAAAATAAAAGTTCGTAGAATGCCGTGGAAATTTAATATGATTTTTTTTGAATATTTAAGAATTTCTGGTGCAAATAATATCAGAGGGAGGTGCACCAGGTGGGCACAACCCACCTGGGCGTGCCAGGACCCCCAGGCACGCCCTGGTGGGTTGTGGTCCCCACGTAGGCTTATCCCTTCACACCACATCATCACTTACCTCCAGAAAAAATCTCCATTGCTCTCTCTCCCGTGTTCTTGCTCTCAAACCCGTGGATTTCAATCTCTTTGCTCGAAGCTCCATTTCCAAAACTATTTCGAGGGATTGTTGCTTGGTAGGTGACTCCATCGTTTGTCCAATTAGTTTTTGATTTAGTTTTTATATTTTGAGTAATGAGCTACTCTTGGTAGATGAGCTTGCCTGTTGAATTCTTAGAGTTCTAAGTAGTTTGAATGCTTGCTATGGCCTCTATGTATCCCTATGAGTAGTTGGTATAATTTTTGTGAAGTTTTGTTGAGAAAATTTTATGGACTAAAATTTTCAGAATTTTTGTTCATAGGAAAAACATGAATATCTTTAGGAAGTTTGGTTCCAAGAAGAACTCCAAGGGAGTTATCAGGGAGTCGTCTGACAGTGATCTCCACCCCCGGAGGTTGGCAGAAGTACGGCCGCGCGAATGGCTGCATGTCCCATTCATGGAGAGGCTGTAATCCTGCAAGAGTTTACACAACATGTTGCTAATGTCGGCCTCACCGACTTCATCGCAGCTGAATGTGAATAGTATCATCTCCTCACAAACACCTTTCTTCAAAGTTTTAATTTCTTTCCTAGAAATAATCCTCCCGAGGTGCAGTTTAATTTATATCACTACAAAAAAAGAAACAACCGTGACATTTTGGGCCGAACGAAATTTTTTCTGTCATGCTTATGACACTTCTATGACGATAATTGTGACAAAACCCGGTATCATCATAGATGTGGTGGGCTCCTACTTCTATGACAAAAAATCTTGATAGAAAATGGGCTTTTTGTCCTGGGCGGGCCGGAGACGCAGCTGCATGATATTCTTTGGGCCGTCCATGACAGAAAAAACCATGGTAGAAGCAAGGGCGAGGAAAATATCAGGGAGTTCCCGGTTACGATGGGTGGTCGGGGCTCAAGAGATGCACGTTTCTCTCATACACGTACGCGCCTGGGTGCGAGGCGTTGGGATCTAACTGAACCCGAGCGAGGCGTTCACCTACTGAACCCGAGCGATTGCACTGCAAGCTATGCGTTACTGAACCCGAGCGGTCGATCGATGGCTGTTAACTGAACCCGATCGAGCGATTCCTTCGCTACTGCTGCTAACTGAAGCCGATCAATGCTGCCTCTAGATGAACCGTGAGTGTTGTTGGGGGTGGATGAACAGTTCCTGGTGGGGGGTTGGATGAACAGGACCCCATGGTAGTAGAGGTTGTTGCCGCTGGATGAACAAGACCCCGATCGAGCCGGTTGGGGTGGACGAATAGGACCCCGTGGAGGGGTGGATGAACAGGACCCCGTGGAGGGCTGGTTGAACAGTCGCCGGTGGAGGACTGGATGAACAGTAGCCCGTGGAGGGGTGGTTGAACATGATCCCATGGAGAGGGTTGGTTAAACAGTAGCCGGTGGAGGACCCGTGGAGGCTGGATGAACAGGAGCCCGTGGATGAACAGTCACAGGTGGAGGCTGGAGGAGGTCCACGGTGGATGAACAGTAGCCCGCGGAGGCTGGAGGAGGTCGACGGTGGAGATGAACAGTATCCCGTGGAGTCTCATTTTGCGATACACCACACCCCTCCCGATGAACATGACACCCGTTTCTACTATGGCGCCCCAACACAAGTCTATTTCCTCCATTTTGCGGTATGCCACACCATTCCCGATCAACAGGACCCCATTTTGACCGTAGGAGGTCCAAGAGAAGTCCGTTTCCTTTGTTTTACGGTATGCCAGACCCCTCCTGATGAATAGGATCCCGTTTCGACCGTGGCCGGTCGAACACAAGGCCGTTTCCTCCGTTCTGCGGTACGCCAGGCCTCGTTTCGATCACCTATTCCATCCAAGCCGGTTAGCTCCTGATGAACACGATGACGACACAGTTTCTCCGTTCTGACCCAGCCATGTACACGAGCCCTGGCCGTACGTATGCGCGGGTAGGCGTTCGAGACCCCGCTCGTATGTATGTACGTGGCCATATTTACTTTCTTGCACCCTGGCCGCTGTACGTACATGTACATGCTATGTGCGCACCTCTATTACCACACGTGCGCGCCTATACTACGACACGTGCCCTTCCTTACATGGCCACGGTTCATCGCTGCAGCCTGCAAACAGACCGACCGACCAGTATGTACGTACACGTTTGCGACCAGAATGACAACGCTATGTACGCTTCGACCAGGTGGGTCCTGACTGTCAGGCACTTCCTTGCGTATGAAGATGTAGCTGGTGGGTCCTAGCAGTTAGAGGGACATTTTTTTGCGAAATACGGTGGCCCGTCCGGTGGGTCCCTGCTGTTAGGTTGAGAAATCATTATTTTACGCGTAATAAGGAGGCACTTCCTTGCTGCGGCCATGGACCCAGCTGTCATCCTCTCCACATACTGTACTGTTCCGATGGAAGTCGTTCCTGGACCACGTTGACCATACCGCGCCGATCAAGAGCACCAGGGCGGTGGACGATGGCGAGACCTAGCAAGGGGACAACGCGGAGCCGGGGAAGACGCAGAAGTGGATGCCCACTCGGAGAGGAGTACGAGGGTACAGTGGTTCAACTGCGATGTGAGGCTGCCATTGCCGCAGGGCCTGGCCAGCGGTGGGAGTAGTAGGCGGTGGTGAGGCCTCTACGGTAGCACAGCCGGCCATGGGAGGCAAGAGCACGCGGTCTCGTCAGCACTGGTTTGGGCGGCTGTTGCAAGAAGAGCAGCGATTGAAGAAGCAGCGGGACCGTTCGATTCAAATCCAACGGTCACTGCTGCTAGAATCATTTGTTGACTAAGTTGACAAATCCCTTTGTACGCGTCAACTTAGTAGGCCCACAGGTCAGCCTCCGAACCGGTGCGCCCCAGATGTCAGTGGGGGGAATCATATTTTTGCGTAATAAGGAGGCAGTTGATTGCGTGCGGCCAGGCCAGCGAAGGGAGTAGGGTGGGCCTGTGAAGCCTGCACGGCATCACAGCGGGCCACAAGAGGAGGGAGCAGGCAGCCCACCGGCGCTAGTTTAGGCGGCTGGAGCAGGAAGATCAGAGATTGAAGAAGCACGTCGGCCGTTGGATGGACATCCAATAGTCACTGCTGCTAGAATCGTGTGTTAACAGACAAAGCCTTACGTAAACAAGTCAGCCTCGAAATGTGTGGCGTGTACAACCCATTTGCTATTATTTTTATATTTTTTACTCATTTTCTAATTCATATGGAATTTATTGTAGCCCATTTTCCATTTTAGAATTGCTGCCCATTTTCTGGTCAGTACCAGGGTTAAAAAATTGAACTAAAAATGTATGAATTTTTGAAAATTCACAATTTTTTGCTGGGGAACAAAATATTCTTAATCCAAAAATTAGTAGCCATACTAAAACAAATTTAAAAATAAATTAGTACTATGTCATGTTAAAATCCAATGAAATATAAAATATCAGTGAAGAACAGAAACAAAAAAAGAAACTAATTTCCCATTTGCTATTTTTTTGGAATTTTCAACCCCTTCGGTATTACTTTTAATAGATACTGACCATACTCTTTGGCCAGGACGGAATGCATCCCTCCTCGTCTTGAAAGATTTGCAGCCCAGTAGGTCGGAGAAAACAAATAGGCCTAGCTTGGGTATTCTACAAAAAGAAATAGTGTGCTACCTATTTTCCCAAAGAAAAAACTGCTGGGCTGGTCATGTTGTTAGACGGGCCACAGAGACCGCACAACCCAGTTTATAACCTGCTCCTCCGAACAAATCCTCAAAAAAAGTTGTGCAATTCTGTCGTTAATTGACTATACGTTGAAAATGATGTGGGTCCCAGATATCAGCAGGGTGGATTAGAGTAAAAAACGAGGGGTGCATCTAACTAGTAAAAGAGGCACTTGCTTGTGTTCAGGAGTGGACCTGGTGGGTCCGTACTGTCATACTTACAACTACAGTCCTCTCCCGATTCACTATGTTGATAGGGCCGGACGGCGGCGCCGCGGCGAGCGCACTAAGGCGGAGGATAAAGTGATGTCGCCAATGTGTTGGGCTGGGTTGGACATTCTTATTGAAAAATAAAAATGGACCGGAACTATTTACAATGTTGACTACGATTTGCATGGGTCTGCTGGTTGCAGGAAGAAAATGGTGGGAGAAAGAAGACTGGTCGCTATCTTTTCCTAAGAATAATATCGACTGAATGTAACGACACTATCATAGGAAACAATATCCTCCTGTTAAATCTTGAATTTAAAGAACTGGTGCATGAGCATTCAGCTTTATTTATTTATTTACTTATTTATGTTTAGGGGACCATGAGCATGTACCTAGGCCGGATTCATGTGAGAGCCTCCCTTCCAATTAATTATGGGCTGCTCTATTGGGCCTTCATCAGTGGGCTGCATGTTATCAACAAGTGGAAAATGTGTTCTGTACCAAACATAGTATGCGCTACGTACGGTGCACTAAAGGATCGGACCGTGCAATGACTTCCAAAACATTGTGTTTATCGTTGTAACAACACATGTATTCAACCAACAGACGAAATATACTACTGATTGTACATTGAAAACAACAGCAGCAACCAGGGCTGGGGGTGCAACAAAAGCAGTAAGTAGGCCAGAAGAGTAAAGACGCATCTCTCTCTTCCAAACCAAACAACATCCATCATTACAAAAGGGCTACCAAAAGAGAACAAGTGTATGCATCAAAATAAATAAAGATCCTACTACACCAAGTGTACGCATCTAACTAACTGGCTCAGTTAGAAGTTACTATTTATTAAGCTGTGGAGATTGGCTGATGGCTTGAACCTGATGGGTGCCTGATAGGGGAAACTCCAGCTATTAGGCCGAAGTCTGATACTTGCGACCCTCTCTCCTACTTTGGGCCGCAAAGCGTGGCGGCACATATCAGGGTATGGTGCATGCAGAGATGCATGGTACGCCGTGTACACACAGTTTTGCCTGATGAACAAAACCGCGCCGCATGCATGATCCTTGTCGTTGGTTATCTCCTGGTGAATCGGATAATTCAGTACGAGAAATAGAGAGCGTGTACCAAGCCTACTTACCATCCTCCAGTCAAAAATTCCTGAAGGCCCAGAGAAGCTAGGATCCTGCTCAGAGACCTTGCAGTGAGTGCGATTGTATTCCGCGAAACAACACGTCCGGTACGTGCGAACGATTGTTAGATCGAGCCAGGAACCACCTGCAACTGCCATGCCGCTTTTCTTTGAAAGGTTCTAGGATTAGGAAGGGTAGGGACACCAGGCGGCCTACAACATCATATCAAGTTGGAGTCAAATAAAAAAGGGCTCTTAATGTAGTCAATCTTAAGAACAACATGTTATGAGCATGGATATTTTTTCAGTAAATGTTGACAGTAATATAAGCAAGCCATCATGATATCATAGGAAAGTAACATACTGCTGTAACAGCCGTTTGTAGCAATCACCGGAGTAGGCCAGCAATACGTCCAGCCATAGAAGGAGTCGATAGCGTAAATGAAGCCCTTGTGTTCAATGGCATCAGAGAACCATGGAGGATGTATGATCCTGCGATGGACGTGCAGATTTATCCACTTACCGCAGTGACCTGTCAGATAGGCGAGACTGCGGTTAAAGAACAAAATTAGCCCGAAGTCTTTATAATTCGCAGATCTTGTGGGCACTTGGGTGATTACAACCTTGAGAAAATCAAACTTGGTATCATGTTGGCTACTGTAAGATTCCGAGTATTCTGGGCCGTGGTGCCAAAGTAGTGCAGTTTAATCGAAGGAAGGGGATCAATCGCCGGGTGTAGACCTCCACGAGCACCCAGCTGCCGCAACCGTCGACGAGCACCATCCAAGACATGTTCATGCCGACAAAGTACATATTGTTAATTTAGTAGAGGGTGACGGGGATCGGATCGCGGTCAAGGGGGTTGACGCTTGCCACCCTACAATCGTTATGTTGTGTGACACGCCGTTCCTGATGATCAGGCGACATCAGCAAGCAAGGAGCTGGTATAAAAAGCTCTGGCCTGAGGGCTTTCAGTAAACGGTACAGCCTCGACGAGCATGCGGCGAGCAGCATGGTACTGAGATTGTCCACACGCAAAACACTGAGCTTGATTACCTCTGTGGGGAGAAAATTCCAGCCACTCTTTCAGCGGACGTTGCTCGATTCTGTCATTGTTAGTGCTTGGCTTTCGGAAGAGGGGGAGGCGCCTTAGCAAGGACGGAAGATTGGACGATTATGTGCGGACAAAGATGGAGAATCGAATATGTGCTGCGGGAAGTGGACAGGTGATGATGACTACAGCACGCCGCTTGACTTACGAGACACATACCAGCAACGTAGGGTCATATCGATGCCAGACAAGTTGCTTGAGTGATCACAGTACTGGTACTCCCTAGAGTACCTAATACTATGCCCTGTTCTACTTTGGATCCGTTGCAATGGATGGGCTCATTGCTATAGAGGTTTATCTCTTGCATCGTCCACAACGAACACCTGGTGTACTGGTCCGAGCCGGATGCTTGCAGCGCGATGACCTGAGTTTGAATTCTGTCCTAAACTGTAGCTTTCTATATATTTTTAAAATATACTTTTTTCACTACTGTACTGGGAGGGGAACCCATAGAGTACTTAGAATACAAGATTAAGGATGGATTTGTTTCTTTTAACTTTTTGTATGAATCTGTAGCCAGCCTACAAGTCATGTACACTGTACTGACAGTGGAACCCACAGAGTACTTATAATACAAGATTAAGGATGCATTAAATATTTATAGAGGGAGAATCATACATGCAATTAACTCAAATGGATTGGACGTGACTCTATTATTCTCCTACGGCAACCGGCAAATTTCCTCCCGCGGGCCGGAGTAGGTTTCTCAGTTTGCATGTGGGTTTAACGAAGGCGTTTGATGGAGGCGAGGAGGCATGTTCAGCCGGGCGTGTAGCGGGCGGCACAGTACTATTCTATTTTACAACTACTAGTATATTATAAAAAAGAAAGAAGAGTAGTAGAGACAGAGACTACAGAGGAGCAGCATCTACTGATTCATGTGCTACTCCTGCGCTCCATTCGGCGGCCGCAACGTCCCCAACAGCCACTCCCTCCTGCGCTCCATTCGGCGGGCACTATTTAAATTTGGGGGTGCACTCTCACGACGGCTGGCAGTGATGACTTCACCGACGACAACTTCTTCATCGACCTTGTCAACCTCTTCCTCAACGACATGGGCGACAACCTCAATGCCAACGGTGTTGCTCCCGTTGCACCGTATGTGTTTCTGTCCTTCCTGTTCGAAATCGTGGTAGAATTCATGTTTCTAGTCTGTGTCCTAGATTCAATATGTTCATCTACTATGCTAGTCCACATGATTAGTTTAATCTCTATTATAGCCATCGTGATTTATTTTGCGCTTATTCGGACTAAATCTCATAGTAACTTGCTCATATATTCAACTAGCGCAACGTCCCCTACAGCCACTCCCGTTTCATGTTCGGCCTGGTCGATGCCTCCAAGGAGCCCTTCGTCTACTGCTATGAGTGCCCGATGCCGTTTTGGGGCTCACTGGCGGACCTCGTGCATCACCTCACGCAGGCGTCCAACGATCACTACTGGCCCTTGGCGGAGAACATCACGTATGAGACATGCTACCCATTCACCGTGCCGGAGTCGCTGGAGGATCACCGCCGCCTGCTAGTCTTGGAGGAGGACGACAGCGCCTTCCTCTTGATCATGGGCACCGGCGAGGCCCGCGCAGGCCGCCGCCCTGTCTTTGTAGTGTGCATCAAGGGCAACGCTGCTGACCCTGACGCAGACACGAGGCCAATGTATGGGTGCATGCTCACTGTTACTGCCCCTCAGAGGTACGTGGGCCACACCCACTCCATGACGCTTACTAGGACTGTGCCGAGCTGGGACCTTCCCGCCGATTTGGACATGTAAGACGCATGGTATGATTTCCCCCTCAACATGGTGCACGGGGACTCCAAGGAGGTTCACCTGGACATATGCATTACCAAGTTAAATGATGATCATTAGTCTCCTCTCAATGTAATCCGCTATCTAAGCATGTGGAGACTTCTTATTTATATAGTATAGAACCTTCCATGCATGATCTTGCTCTATTAGAGTATCGCTATGAATAAAAGTTTATCCATTTATGGTTTAGTCTAGAATCTTCCATGTATGCTTTTGCTCCATTGGAGTTCTCGCTTGCCATTTATGAGATCAACTGAGAATTTTTACTACAGTACTGGTGAACGACTTATGATGAACCATTTCTTACATCTCCTCTGCCCCCTTCCAAATCATCCTGATTTAATCCCTCCGTCTAGGTGTATAAGAGCATGGTTAATACTTAATGGTACAACCAACTGTTGACAATAAGAAAGTGCCATGTCATCTGTAGCCAACATGTATAACAATCGATACTCAAAAACTAATTCTTAAAGATCATTCCATGCAAGCACAATAAGTGTTATTTCTTCACAAGTTTTGGATGCAGGTTGAACGGTTGAACGCTTTTGTTTGCAAAATATACTTTTTTATCTATTTCACCCGGATGTTTGTGAGGTTTATAGATGAAATAATATCCGAAGAAACCTATCGATACCTGTTACACATGAGATGACCCCTACATCCTTTGTAAAAATAAACAAATCCCCGATCAATGCATTTCACTGTTCCGTGCAACGCACGAGCACCTTACTATAGATTAGTACGACCAAAAATTTAACTAACATTATATATAGTACGATAAATGCTCATGCATGTCACCTAAAATTATATCATTGAAAACTATGTTCAAATATGAATCCAACGATATAGTTTTTGTTGACATGCACTAACATTTTGTCACTTAAATCTTCAGTCAAATTCAATGGGGGACTAATAAACCACGACCGATGTAGTACTAGTGTAGAGGGAGGCGCTGCACGGGAGTCTCACCCCGCTTGTGGCATGGCAGTAAAGTCGTCATATCACAAAACCCAACCACTCCCAGTAATAAGTGGCCTGGTAAAATAAATGGACAAGCAACCATCACATCCCTCCGTCTTTTTCACATTTCATCTCTCTGCATTTAATTTCTTTGGTTCATCTCGCACACTCGATCCCTACCTACTACTCCTAGTATCCATAGCTACTACTCCTAGGTCCAGTTCTTTTGGCGGCTTAAAAAATAAGTCATCTCTTCCCTAGCTTTTCCCATATATAAGACTAGTCACAGTGGAGAGTAACATGCCTCACTCATTTATTTGGGCTTCTAAACTACTACTAGTACCTCCGTCCTGGTTTATTCATCACCATCGTGATTTGTGCTAAATTTCGACCAAAGATTTAACTGATAAAATGTTAGTGCATGTGACATGCACAAACATTTCATTAGTTAAATTTATGGTCAAAATTTGACACAGATTACAATGGGGACCAATAAACCAAGACGGAGGTAGTAGTTATGGGATTACTAATCTAGAAGCCTAAAAGAACTGGCCCTTGGTACTCCTAGTAGTAGTACTCAAGTTGGAATTCCAACACGACACAACTTGTTAGGCAAGAAATTCGATACACGGTGTAGGAAGAGGTTTGGGAATTTGCATGCCTTCCTGACCAGTGAGATACTCTATACAAAGTACGATAGAGAAATAACCACAGAGAAGGAAGCTAAAAGTAAACAATCAACTGAGCATTTTTGCATTTGTTTTGCATTGAATCGTTTCACAAGCTTGACTAGTGTTGTTTTTCTACTTTTACAAAAACCACGTCGCAACATTAAAACGTGCATTTGCACGTACATAAGTAATAGTAGTACTCCCTCCGTCTAGGTGTATAAGTCTTCCCTCCTTCTTGGTCACGGTGCACAATCAAAGATGACCTATTCACCTGGACGGAGGGAGTTGCACAGTCTATAAGCATATATAGAGAGAGACATGTAGGGCGATAGTATATAGTAAAGTTTGTGCTATATGCACGTACTTACAAAATGTGTACGGATACACAAGGTTTCCAAACCTTTCCTTTTACATGCTTAATTAAGGACGCTAATAATTCCTGAACGTTCGAGATTTATCATTTGCGTCCCAAAAATATTGAGATTGCCTTATGAAACTAAATTATATTCCTAATCAAATCCATGGCACTCGCAGGAGCGCTTGCGGCGCTCCACGAGTGCCCTGGTGCACGGCCCACGGCCGTTTCCCAGCGCATCGACACAATGCCTCTTCCTCTTCCTCGGCCTCACAACTCGCATGGTGCTAATTGGCGGCTTGCCGGTGGGCGAGCACGATCTCACCGGTGTGGTGATCCGGCGTCAACAGGTACTCCTCCTTGCTGGAAGCGTGCACCCGGTCGATGTGCCGCCAAGCGTAGATGAGGCGCTTGGGCCCGACTACACTCAGGGCTTTGGCACGGGCGTCCTCCGCCACCCTCACAACCCTCGCACGAGCCTTCTGCCAGAGAGCCAATTTCCCGACTCTCTCGGACGCGACATAGGCCTGCCAGGCAGCTTGCCCCGTGGCGCGCTTCTCTTCCTCGGCCTTCTTCTCTGCCTCTATTTTGGCGCGCTCTGTCGGAGGGAAAGCCTCCCATAGGGCGACATCCATTTCTTTCCAAAGCTCCTCAAGGATGGGGGGCTCGGTGGGCGGCGCGGCGTTCTCCTTGTAACGGGGAGCTGACGCGTCTTCCAACGCGCGTGCTGGCGAGATTGGGAACACCGACGCGTCGCGACGAGGAGCCGAACATCGACGCGTCCTCCTCAACTAGTGGCGGCGAGGAACGGAATGGTGACGCGTGACCGTCCGTGCGGTGCAGCGAGGGGCGCCTAGGGCTTGGGAGGGGCGATGCCATGGTGGTCGACGTGAGAGGGAAGGGGAGGAGATAGTGATGAACGTGAGCATTCTTCCGAATGCCGTGGGAGGTGCAATATTTATAGAGAGCAATGTCACACCTACGTAAGATATGGACTGAGCATCACTGACTTAACTGTAGGTCCAGTTGCATCACTGACATGTGGGCTAGATACCTGTTGGGCCCACATGTCAGTGACCCAATGCACCTGCAGTTAAGTAACTGAAGCAGCATCCCGTAAGATATGTTGCATGATTAACGTAACATCTATGTGGGCTTCTTTGTTGGAGTAAATTATGGGTGAGGAAAGGGGTGGAAATATTGCTGGTCACAACGGATTGGACGAGCACGAGGGAGGAGAGTCATGCATGCAGATTTTTTCCACACGGGGTGGAGTGGTGGGACTACCAGAGGGAGAAGGAGAGTCAAGCAGGCATTTAGATTTCAAGGTGCACACTAAATTATTGCATGCAATGATAAGGCTTGCCATAGTGGTGGTAATGTGGTACTCCCTCCTTTCCGGTTTATAGGGCTTAATTTGAAAATCTCTTCACCCAAGGTAGATGATGAATGGTGGAATTAATCCTATAGTTTGCAAAAGTACTTAATTAGTACTCTCATTTTTCTCAAAAATTTGTGTAAACTGATGCATTCATTACACCACATGCATGCATGACCACTCCTATAAAAATCTCAGTTGGTGGTGATGGTATGTCTGCCTCTGGACAACGTGAGTCATTCGATCTACTTGGAACCAACGACTAAGATGTGTGTGCATAGATACATGGCCTTGCCACCGGAGGTATAGCAGATATTTACCCACCTCTGCCACTGTATAAAATACGAAACTACTCATTCCAGCCTCATTTCCTTTCTGGTTCATCTCCTTGCATTCTTGCCGGCGGCGGTGAAGGTTCCTAAAGATGGAGTCCATACTCTAGAAACCACTAAAAAACTATTCCACCGCCTCAATCTTGGTAAGAGTATGTAATTTTTTTGAATCGAGCCCTTTAAACTACTCCCTCTGTTCCAAAATAGATGACTCAACTTTGTATGAACTTTAGTACAAAGTTAGTACAAAGTTGGGTCATTTATTTTGGAACGGAGGGAGTAGAAGGGAGGTAGTAGTACTCTAATAGCTAACCTTGTTTTGATGACTAGATAAGACATATGGCACACACCTGGATGGAGGAACTAGTCTGCATTGTGCATTTAAGTTTTGTCTGAAGTCAATGTACCTCTACTTTGACCAAACTTATAGAAAAATGTACATCAACATTCACAATGTCAAATCAATATTTTTATACTCATTATAAAACGTAGTTCTTATACTCATTATAATCAATATTGTAGATATTGATATTTTTAGTACAAATTTGGTTAAAAACTTTGCAAACGGTTGACGGAAGTAAAAAGGGACCAGAGGGAGTATCATGCATGCGGAGTAGGCAAAAAAATTGCTCATTTATAGCCGGTTGAAGTCTCAAAGGGCACGACGGCGCGAGGGAGGCAAAGGTCATGGGAGGGGCGACGGTTGATAGAATTAAGTGAAGTTACATCCATGCGTCGGCATGGCATGCGAATAGGCAGAAGCTATACCGTCAGGCCTATGATATGAGTCTAGTAGACATGACATCTAGTGGGTCCCGCATAGTACTATAGAACTCTTTGGGAGCTTGCAGCCATTTATCAGCCGGGCAAGCCAACAACCCCATGCCATTCGCATGCCCTACTCGTCCACGTCTTCTACCTTACAATAGCTCTCTCCCAGTCGTCCTATCCTTTCACATTACACCAGTTCAACTTCTCCTAACCCTCCTCCAAAATCCATGGCCTCCCAAATCTCCATGGTCGCCGCTGAGTACTAGGTTAGAGCTATCACCGGCAATGAGTTCATCGTCATCTACACCCGTGGATCCACGATGGTGAAAGCATGCCTTGCTCGCTTCCTACGCATGTTCAACAGTTCAAAGGATGAGTGGGTCGCTGGGCAAGATGTTGAGTACACCACAGTCCTGGAAAGCGAGAAGATTCTAAAGGAGGCTGAGAAGAAGAAGCCCACCATGATCCAGGTTTGCATACATAACATGTGCTTGGTCTACCACATATGCCATGTCGACGCTGAGTGCCAGGATTTTAAGAACTTCCTCAAGGACGAAAGAGTGAAATTCGTTAATGTAGACTTTAGGAATGACAGGGATGTCCTTGGTCGGATAGGCCTCGTTGTAGGCCAGCCCTTCGATCTCCAGAAGGCAAGCCTGGTGTCCTCCTCTCAGTCTTCAATGTTGACCCTGGCAGCAGCCATGATTGATCCTTCGTATGCTAAACTGAAGAAACCTCACCACGAGTCTCATCATGCATAGGAGTCAAAGACAATAGATGAAGATTACATCCTGTACGCAGCAATGGATGCCTACATTTGTTTAAATATCTACAAGGGTTGGATGAAGAAGCAGAGCCCAGTGTCCGGTTCAAGCAAAGAAGCGTCGGCAACGAGGAAGAGGACGAGGGACGAGGACGAAGTCGAGGACGTGGACTCGGACTCCGAGTAAGGTGGCAGTGTCGTCGCTCATGCTGGTTCTACTGCAGTGTCAAGCGGACTAGTTTCTTAGTTTTATTTCAGGGGTGTGTTGTGCTGAGCCCCCAGCAGAACTATGTTATGTTCTTTCTCGTTATTTGAACTTTATGTTCTTTCTCGTTATTTGAACTCTTTAGTACATACAGTAGTACTAGTACTATGTCTTACTACTGTTCTTCTTGTAGTTGGTACTACTGCTCGTATCTTCGTGTTCCTACTATACTTAATACTCCCTCTGTCCCATAATATAAGAACGTTTTTGACACTGCACCAGTGTAAAAAATGTTCTTATATTATGGGACAGAGGGAGTACGTTCGTACTAGTAGTATAATTTGGGTTAGTCTATTTGTTAAAGAAGTTCGATGGAGCAAAGGAAGAAGATGGCAGAGAAGCTACCCCAGTATCTATATTAGGGTGGCAGGGTGCCCATGATCTATCTTATGAGTGTTGGGTGTGGAATACAGTTCGCTGGAAAAAATGGATCGTGCCCGGGGTTAAACGGATGGCGGGGGTGGGGGAGGGGAGCATGGCGGTGGCAGGCGGTTCAGGGGAGGGCGGGGCGGCGACGGCAGGCGGTTAGGCGTGTGGCGGGCTGGCGGCTCGATGCCTGAGAAAGAAGATGAACAATGCATCAATTTTGGAGGTTGAAGAAGCCCTTGTGGCCATCCATGTTGCATCCAACGGCTCACAAGAGTCGACTAACCCAAATTGCTCCTTCAGATTGTAGGATCCACGTGGCATTCAAGGTCTCGAAAGTAGATTCCGCGTACGCACCCGGTTTGCGGCTCGGCGCGGGCGCGACCGGCTTCTGCCGCGACAGCCACCATGCAGGCCTCCTCCGTGCGGGCGGAGATGAAAATGACACACTAGTTCGTCCTCACCGGCATGCGGGAGCACACACTTGTCCTCCTCTTCGTACGTTACGTGCATAGACGTGGCTCCACCAGCTGCTCGCGTGACGGCATCGCGAGGAGGGACTGCAGACAACGTGAGTGGGCGAGCCTTCGGCTTCATGGCACATGGATGGCAGCGACACAGCGGTGATGGGCGAGAAATGGTTGGCCGGAGCAGGCGGGCGCCGGCATGCGCAACGACGGCAGCATATTCATAGTGCGCGCATGGGAGCTTAGTTTAGTTTTATATAGGGTTGGTCAAACTTAAAAGAAAATCGTACTAGTACACATAAACATTAGACCGAGGCAGCGCTTATATTAGTTACCACTGCCACGATATGGAATCCTGTGCAAGTGCGTGAACCGCGGACGCGCGGTCGATCGAACGGTGCATCACCATGTCACGCTCGAAGGACATCCATCGACCCTTTTTGTGTGTGTGAAAACAATCCCCAAATATTACTCAACTTTTTTTCCTGGAAAAGTTCTTGAACCTACAATATTTCCATATATTTGAATTTAGCTCCAGTTCTTGTTTATTTGGATTTGGACGTTTTAGGTGCGCCCTAGTTTTTTCTAATACTGATTTTGTGTGTGTGACTGAGAGAGAACGTGTGTATTTGTCCATATGTGTGTTGCGGCGGAAGGGCAATGTGGAGACGGTGTGCGTGTGATAGAGACATAGAGAGGTGTGAATGTGCAAATGATCATGCATGAGTGAGACATAGACAGATGTCGATACATTGTGTATACATGAGAGAATGGTCTTCTATTTGTACTTGTGTGTGTGTGTGTGAGAGAGAGAGGAGCATCCGTAACACAACAACCATCTCTCTCGATTCGTCCGTCCCTCGCACGATCGCATGTAACACATGCATCAATGCACACATTTTGACACCCTCAACCGACCCCTGCCCACCTCAAGGCCCGCACATCGCTCTCTATATCGCACGCACAATCTCTTCATGAAAACCCTATTTAGCATGTAGCTTTCCATCACATACACACACATTTCTCTCCATATGTTTGATTTCTCACAATATCTGACACACACACACACACAGATTGCACACACACTCCCCCTCCCCCGAGCACACAATTCATCCCCATCCAAGGTTATATGGCGACCACTCTCGTTTGTGCTTCTCTGCAGCCCAGCATGCACAACACCTCAATCTTCAAAGAGGGCATCGAGGAGATCGAAGACGGCGATCACACTGCACTAGAGAATGCGGGGCCATTTGCAAGCAGGATGACGGCTGACTGACTCCTCCCCCCTTTCTCTCTCTCCCGCACAAAATTACCAACCCCTCTCTCTCGCACAAAATTATCAATCCCTCAACCCATGAGATCCTTCCCCTCTCGTCCATGTTTTTCCAGCTCTCTCATCAAACCTGTTGTCTCTTCTCCTTCCACGTGTACAGAATCCGGATGCACACGCATCTCATGTATATTACATGTCTCCATCTTTGTCACAGACCTAACTTCTTCCTCTCTCTTTCTCTCTCTATCTCTCTCTCTCTCGTTAGGTTTTTCTCCTACTCCCTCGTCCACATACATACAATCTTTGTCACCCTATCTGCTCCATCTTCGCAAGCTCTCTCTACACATTTCATTCACACATTGGGATGTGTTCAAAATTTTGCTTTTATAATGGATGATGTAGAGTTATGGTTGGTTTTGTTGCATCCTACAAAGTAATAACTATGAAATGCATTTAGATTCTCATTTGACTGGGATTATGTGAGTTTGAGCATATTGTGAAGCACTATAGACCTTGTATACATCTTGGAATTCAACAATGATTGTAACTATTGAATTGTATAGACCATTACATTCGAAGTCAGTAGCCTAACATATTTATTTCACAATTACAACAAATGATTAATTCACTACATACTAAGAAAACAAATATGTACTCCCTCCGTTTTTATTTATGTCCGCGTATTAGCATTGGTCAAAGTCAAGTTTTGTAAACTCTCAGAAAGTTTATAACAGAAAATATTAACATATACAATAACAAATAAATACCATTAGATTCATTATTGAATGTACTTTCACATCATACATATTTGTTATTCTAAATGTTTATATTTTTCTATAAACTTGGTCAAACTTTAGGAAGTTTGACTTCGGTCAAACCTAATATGCAGAGTTAATAAAAACAGAGGGAGTACTAGTAGTTACTAGTACTACTAACTACCAGTACTACTAGCTAGTTGCTTAGCCTACCCAACACGCCACAAAGGGAGTTCAGTGTCACAAAATTTTGAGGTCAGCGGGAAAATCTCCCGCGACCCTAATTCGAGTAGTGCGAAGTTACCATCATAGCCTTCGGAACAGGCCTACGGATGACGCTTGGTAGGGGGCTATTTTCGTAACTTCAGGTTCACCCTGCCCAGCCAACCCCACCCAGGCACCCAGAGTAGTACACCTAAATACTCCCCATTTTCTATCCCCACCGCAAAAATAGACTTCTCCACGGCACCGCAGCCTTCGTGCTCCTCCCCTTCTACATCGGTGCACTCATCCATCACAGCACATCTGCCTCATCGACGACCTTGTACACCGCACTAGAGCCGGTCCACCGTCGTCATCGTACACAGAGCCTCTTCCCCGGCACCGTCTTCCACGGTCTCGGATCTGCTTCCCGGAAGCCGACGCCAAGTGCAGAAGCACCACCGTCGTGGACAATGAACTGACTCCCGTTGCCGACCATGATGCATAGAGGCCTCCACGACCATCGTTCTCCTCCTTGATTGGTAATATGTGTATTGAATCACTTAGCACACGTGCAGTTCCAATTTTATTCATACCTACCCTTCAAATTTCCTGGTTGATATTGTTCCCGTAAAAGTAATTGGTTATAGCCTCCATTGTCCAATGGAATATCAGCTTGTAATTGTGCATCGCTCCGGTATCGCGCTGTGCTTGGGTAGGTTCTTCATCTGCAACCAGTAGTGTGGCAAATGATGGAAAGTTTTTTAGAACTAGCAAGATGCCCATGCGTTGCACGGAACATCAAGATGCATTTGTATGAGTAGTTTATCTTGTGGGAGAAAAGGATGAACGAGGGAAGGCCTAATTTGCAAATCTGGAGAGGGGAGTGGGTATCTTTCTGCAAAATTGCCATAGTTTCCTTCCTATCCGTCAGATATAAATCGGACGGCCTATATTGTAGGATGGCAGGCACACCATCATCACCAACTCTATTTTTTAAGAAAAAAGTAGAGAAGTAGAGATAAATATTAAATATAAAATAAATATAACAGTAGAGAAGAGAGTTGAGATAGCAGGGACACCAGGAAAGGATCGTGCGTGGGGGAAAAAGCGGCCGGGCGCGCGCTAGTTTTGGCGTGCGGCGTCCGACGCGCTTTATAAAATCCAACACCCTCCCACCGCTCTGTGCCTTGCGACCGCTCTCTCCCCGCTCTGTGCCTCGCCACCACTCTCTGCTCGCTTTGTGCCTCACCACCGCTCTCTCTTTACTCCTTCTCGCCATGTCGTCGCCGTGCCACCATGCCGCACGTCGGTAGGAAACTTGGGGATACCGCAGCGTCTGCGCTCGCCCCTTCGGCAGCTTCTTCGCTGAGATCCGGTTCCGCGGGATGCGCCTCAGCCTCGGCAATTTTTACATCGCCAATGAGGCCGCCCACACATACGACACGGCGGCGTGGCGCCTCCGATGGCCTCATAGAACATTCAACTTCCCCAACATGCCGACGCGGGAGCGGGCGCAGGAGCTCGTGCCTCTGCCGCGACTTATCACCGACGAGGATCGTCGCGACAATCGGAGGCGGGAGCACCATCTCAGCATCATCGAGATGGACGAGGAAGCCATGGCGTTGTGGCGCCAACGCTTCCCGCAGGACATCATCAATGAGTGCGAGTTCTACGCGCAAAGGAGGACGGAGAGGGAGAAGAGGATGGCGGAGCGAGCCACCTATCGCGAGGACAAGCTTACGCGAAAAGCAGACGCTCAATTCAACATGAGGCTAGGAGCAGCGTTGCCCTGGGAATCCGACGATGATAGGTATCTTCATGCCTACATTGAGACGTCGGAGGAGGACATCATCGAGGAGGAGTCGGATGACGAGGAGTAGTTGAACTATCTATTTTTTATCTATGTATGATATATCTATGATGAGAACTATCTATGTCTCTACTCTCTAGTCACTACTCTCTATCTCTACTTCTCGATCTCAGCACTCCAGGCCCGCAAAAACTGGCTATTCCGGCGTTGTAAATGTTTTTTTAAAGTGTTGCGCATTGCACTTCCGTTTGAGATGCTCTAACATGGCAGACGGGTGCTTTAATGTTGCCCACAAGATGCGTGAGTATTACTACTCCCTCCATCCCATAATATAAGAACGTTTTTCACACTAGTGTAGTGTCAAAAACGTTCTTATATTATGGGACGGAGGGAGTAGTATATTTTTCTTGCCACGTTGAGATTTTAAAACTACGGGTGCTAACATGCAAAGGAGCAATGAAGACCAAAGTTGGGATATTGTGGACATCTTCAAGGAGTGTGGCAAGTTAAAGAGGAGCTGCACCAAACCTGTAAAACGAGCTTTGGTAAGTAACACCCTTTGATGTAGGGTGGAACCCTAGACGGCCGATCTTTCACGAAAGGAGCGGATCCCGCAAAGAACACAAAGAACACAAGGGGAATCACGAGGGGAAACACGAGAGAATCACTCAAACCAACAAGAACGATCACACATATGCTAGATCCAAGTACACATAGAGATCACACGATCTAAAGTCAACAAGGGACAATACAAAGGGTAACCAGTTCTTCTCCATGAGGAGGTCTTGATGGGGGCCACCCATGAGGGGTCTTGAATCCAAGGTGGATCTTCTCTATAGAGGCGCGCGGTCTCTCTCGTGGAGTAGATCCGTATGGATGAGCAAAGCTCTATCTCAAATGAGCTCAACCTATACTAACCCTCGAATGGAGGAGGTGGAGTATATATAGTCTAGAGCCACGAAGGGGTAAGTGGGAGAGGGATACAAGGCCAAAGGCCCGACTGCGCACAGGCAGGTACCGGTCGTCCGGTGGCTCAGGAGGGACCTGTCGTCCGCTAGTCGCCGGACGTCCGCTGAAGACGTTCTGTGAAGAGGCATCGTACGTTCGGTGTCCTCGGACTTCCGTTAATATTACCGGTCGTCCGGTGGGGGCCGGACGTCCGCTTGCTGGGAGGTGTTGTAGCTGGCGTTGGCTGTGCTTCAGGCGCCGGTCGTCCGGTGGAGGCCGGACGTCCGCTCGCTGTCCGGTCGTCCGGTGGAGGCCGGACGTCCGCTCGCTGGAGCTTCTTTGGCAGCTCCTTGTACTTGGTGTCCTCGCTGTCTTGTCCATGGTCTTCCTCTTTGTTCCTAGTCATGCATAGCACATATATTTGAGGTAGTAGCCATGTCTCGCATATGGAAAGTGATGGTTCGAAGAGGAGCGAGTTCACCTTGTGTCCAATGGTGTATAGTCGAGGTCTCATCTTATGTATCCTTGGGGCTTGGAGAGTAGTCAGAGTGTACATGGGGATGAACGTGGGATGCTCCGCATCATCTCCCCCCCTTGGGAAAGATCCGACCTCGGATCGTGATCTTCATCACCATGGAAACGGTAGTCGTGGACGGACTTGTAGTTGGACGGAGTGGAAGACGTTATGCAATCCAAGTACTCCAAGGTGTCGCCGGAGTGGTATACACGCAAAATGAGCAGACACAAACGACACTCAAAAATATAATGGTTAGAGCATACAAAGTGTCCATCATGTATGGATGAGTCCGTGGGACAAGATTGATCATGACAAAGTGCATGAAGCTTATCAATATGATATAGAATGATATGCAAAGCATTCATGGGAGCAAAATCATTCATTATGCACACAAATGTGTTGTGAATATGATCAATGCAACCACGGTGCAAAATGACGTCATAGTGAGACGGTTTATCAATAGCATGAATATGGCAATGGATGCTCAATGTGATTATGTTGTCAAGCAATTGATGGTGGGCAATATGATCATGATGTATGAATATGCCATCAAGGAAGATCACAACAAATTTTCTAAGGAAATGCACAAGCTCATATATCATGGATGAATGGGAATACAAGATGCAACAAAGGCAATCATAATGTGATTCAATCCATGCATAAGATGCAAATTTGTCATGTGTATGATAAGTCCATCGAGCATGACATGTGTGATCACAATCAACAAATATGAAGGTGTTGGTGTACCAATGCTCGATGTCGTGGCATGAGTGGAGGTTCAAAGGTGCATCCAATAAGTCCAAGCGCTCCTCAACTTGAAGGTCCATAGAGACAATCTCCAGTGTCGCTCCTCCATTCGTGAGATGTATCATGTAGATAACAAGAAGGAAACAACAATGAAAGAATGACCCGTCCAATATGCGTATTTGAGGATGGCTCAAAGGGAAGGAGTTTACCTTTATGAGATTGTCAAAAATGTTGGTGTCGTGCATCGTGTACGCCTTCACATGACCAAGTTGTCTCGTGATGGTACCACCTTGTGAATCCTTCAAAACGAAAGAACATGACAAAAACTCGGAAAAACAAATGAGGTTAGCAGAAGTGCAAAACCTATCATTCGTGTGGTAAGATACCCAACAAGTGTATGCATCATGCTCATCATAAGAAAGGACAAGGTAGCATTTCATAGTATGGAGGCATATGATGCGAGAACAACCAAATACAACAGGCTCAAGTAAACAAGCATGTGATAACCCACAAGTATAGGGGATCGATTGTAGCCTCTTTCGATAAGTAAGAGTGTCGAACCCAACAAGGAGCTAAAGGTAGAACAAATATTCCCTCAAGTTCTATCGACCACCGATACAACTCTACGCACGCTTAACGTTCGCTTTACCTAGAACAAGTATGAAACTAGAAGTACTTTGTAGGTGTTTTTGGATAGGTTTGCAAGATAATAAAGAGTGTGTAAATAAAAAGTAGGGTCTGTTTAGATAAAGAAACAATAAAGTAAGTATAGCGAGTGTGTAAAAGTGGTGGTAGGAGTTGCGAAATTGTCCCTAAGCAATTGACTACTTTACTACACCGATAGCAAGTTCTATGTGGGAGAGGCCACTGCTAGCATGTCATCCCTGACCTGGAATTCTATGCACTTATGATTGGAACTATTAGCAAGCATCCGCAACTACTAACGTTCATTAAGGTAAAACCCAACCACAGAATTAAGATATATTGGTCCCCCTTCAATCCTGTATGCATCAGTTTCTATGCTTGGTTGAAGCTTCTGTCACTCTTGCCCTCCAATACATAGTCCTATCAACATACAACTAACCCTATGGTGTGATCCACGCGCGCGCTCATATGATGGGCACCAAAGGACAACAAAATAACCACAGGCAAATTAAATCAATCATAGCAATTCATCAACCACGGATAGGACAACGAAAATCTACTCAGACATCATAGCATGGCAACACATCATTGGATAATAATATGAAGCATAAAGCACCATGTTAAAGTAGAGGGTACAACCGGTTGCAGGAGAGTGGACCGCTGTATATAGAGGGGGGAAGGTGATGGAGATGTTGGTGAAGATGGCGTAGGTGTTGGTGATGATAGCGGTGATGATGATGGCCCCGGCGGCGTTCCGGTGCCACCAGAAGCGAGGGGGAGAGAGCCCCCCTCCTTCTTCTTCTTCCTTGACCTTCTCCCTAGATGGGAGAAGGGTTTCCCCTCTGGTCCATGGCCTCCATGGCCTGGGAGGGGTGAGATCCCCTCCGAGATTGGATCCATCTCTCTGTCTCTCTCTGTTTCTGCGCTCTGGGATTCTGCCATTTCACCATTTCTTATATATCCGGAGATCCGTAACTCTGATTGGATTGAAACCTTTGCCCTGATTTTTTTCCTGAAAATTAGCTTTCTTGCGGCCGAAGAAGAGTAGTAACCACCTTACAGGGGGCCCAGGAGGGTCAGGGGCCCGCCCCCCGCCTTGTGGCTCCCTCGAGCACCGTCTCGCGTTGATTCTTTTCCCATATTTCACATATATTCCAAAAATAGTCTCCGTCCGTTTTTATCCCGTTTGGACTCCGTTTGATATGGATTTTCTGCGAAACAAAAAACATGCAACAATCAAGAACCGTCACAGGGCACTGGATCAATATGTTAGTCCCAAAAAATAGAATAAAAAGTTGCCAAAAGTATATGAAAGTTGTAGAATATTGGCATGGAACAATAAAAAATTATAGATACGACGGAGACGTATTAGCATCCCCAAGCTTAATTCCTGCTCGTCCTCGAGTAGGTAAATGATAAAAAAGATAATTTTTGATGTGGAATCCTACCTAGCATAATCTTGATCATGTATCTAATCATGGCATGAATATTAAGACACAAGTGATTCAAAGCAATAGTCTATCATTTGACATTAAGACAATAATACTTCAGGCATACTAACCAAGCAATTATGTCTTATCAAAATAACATAGCCAAAGAAAGCTCATCCCTACAAAATCATATAGTCTGGCTATGCTCCATCTTCACCACGTAAAGCATTCAAATCATACACAACCCCGATGACAAGCCGAGCAATTGGTTCATACTTTTTAACTCACTTCAGCCTTTTCAACCCTCACGCAATACATGAGCGCAAGCCATGGACATATCACTATGGGTGGAATAGAATATGATGGTGGAGGTTGTGTGGAGAAGAGAAAAAGGAGAAAGTCTCACATCGACGCGGCTAATCAACGGTCTATGGAGATGCCCATCAATTGATGTCAATGTGAGGACTAGGGATTGCCATGCAACGGATGCACTAGAGCTATAAGCGTATGAAAGCTCAAACTGAAACTAAGTGGGTGTGCATCCAACTTGCTTGCTCGTGAAGACCTCGAGCATTTGAGGAAGCCCATCATTGGAATATACAAGACAAGTTCTATAATGAAAATTCCCACTAGTATATGAAAGTGATAACTCAAGAGACTCTATATATGAAGAACATGGTGATACTCTGAAGCACATGTGTGGAAAAAGGATAGTAACATTTCCCCTTCTCTCTTTTTCTCACATTTTTTTCTTTTTTTCTTTTTGTTTTTTTGGTGGGCTTCTTTGGCCTCTTTTATTTATTTTTAAAGTCCGGAGTCTCATCCCGACTTGTGGGGGAATCATAGTCTCGATCATCCTTTCATCACTGGGGCAATGCTCTAATAATGATGATCATCACACTTTTATTTACTTACAAATCAATATTACAACTCGATACTAGAACAAAGATATGACTCTATATGAATGCTTCCGGCAGTGTACCGGGATGTGCAATGATCTAGCGTAGCAATGACATCAAAAAACGGACAAGCCATGAAAACATCATGCTAGCTATCTTACGATCATGCAAAGCAATATGACAATAAATGCTCAAGTCATGTATATGATGATGATGGAAGTTGCATGGAAATATATCTCGGAATGGCTATGGAAATGACATGATAGGTAGGTATGGTGGCTGTTTTGAGGAAGATATAAGGAGGTTTATGTGTGATAGAGTGTATCGTATCACGGGGTTTGGATGCACCGGCGAAGTTTGCACCAACTCTCGAGGTGAGAAAGGGCAATGCACGGTACCGAAGAGGCTAGCAATGATGGAAGGGTGAGAGTGTGTATAATACATGGACTCACATTAGTCATAAAGAACTCATATACTTATTGCAAAAGTTTATTAGCCCTCGAAGCAAAGTACTACTACGCATGCCCCTAGGGGGATAGATTGGTAGGAAAAGACCATCGCTCGTCCCCGACCGCCACTCATAAGGAAGATAATTAATAAATACCTCATGCTCCAACTTCGTTACATAACGGTTCACCATACGTGCATGCTACGAGACTTGCAAACCTCAACACAAGTATTTCTCAATTTCACAATTACTCAACTAGCACGACTCTAATATCACCACCTTTATATCGCAAAACTATTGCAAGGAGTCAAACATATCATATTCAGTGATCTACAAGTTTTATGTAGGATTTTATGACTAACCATGTGAATGACCAATTCCTGTCAACTCTCTAAATAGATATAAGTGAAGCAAGAGAGTTTAATTCTGTCTACAAAAGATATGCCCACGCTCTAACAAGTATAAGTGAAGCAAAAGAGCATTCTACAAATGGCGGTTTACTATGTGAAGAGAAACAGGCAATCCAAACTTCAAATGATATAAGCGAAGCACATGAAGCATTCTATAAAGCCATACTCAAAAAATTTAAGTGAAGTGCAAAGATCACTGTCGGTGTCAAAACCGTAGGATCTCGGGTAGGGGGTCCCGAAATGTGCGTCTAGGCCAGATGGTAACAGGAGGCAAGGGACACGAAGTTTTACCCAGGTTCGGGCCCTCTTGATGGAGGTAAAACCCTACGTCCTGCTTGATTAATATTGATGATATGGGTAGTACAGGAGTAGATCTACCACGAGATCAGAGAGGCTAAACCCTAGAAGCTAGCCTATGGTATGATTGTTGTTCTGTATGTTGTCCTACGGACTAAAAACCTCCGGTTTATATAGACACCGGAGAGGGTTAGGGTTACACAAAGTCGGTTACAATGGTAGGAGATCTACATATCCGTATCGCCAAGCTTGCCTTCCACGCCAAGGAAAGTCCCTTCCGGACATGGGACGAAGTCTTCAATCTTGTATCTTCATAGTCCAGGAGTCCGACTGAAGGTATAGTCCGGCCATCCGGACACCCCCTAATCCAGGACTCCCTCAGTAGCCCCTGAACCAGGCTTCAATGACGACGAGTCCGGCGCGCAGATTGTCTTCGGCATTGCAAGGCGGGTTCCTCCTCCATGTACTTCATAGAAGATTTTGAACACAAAGATAGTGTCCAGCTCTGTAAAATAAGTTTCCACATATTGCCATAGAGAGAATAATATTTACACAAATCTAATCTGCTGACGTATTCCATAGTGTGACACACCACGGCCAAGCCTTTATCTGAATCGTTTTATTATCCCACCTCAGCGCGTCATGCGAGGCGGTTTCCCTGGCACGTCTTGTTAAAGCAGAGATCGTGTCCCCTTATTCCGGGATTCTCATCAATACGGGTGTGGGTAACCCAACCGCTTCTAGGACTCCTAGACTATAGACAAGTCCAAATGGCCACGGAGAGGACACTTGATATTCACCCTCTTTATAAAGGAACAAGGCTTTTATTTTTTCCCTCCCGTGCTCAATCGAATCCTTCCCCCACCTCGAGCTCAAACACCCAAAGTTCAGGTCAGGTGCTTCAAACCTTCAATCATGTACAGATCTAGCCTTCAAGGCCGATGGATGCCTTCCTCAGTCACGGAAGAAGACATCAAAAAGTTGAGGGAGGCCAGATACCTGACCGCCGAGGTTCCGCATCGGTTGCCTACCCGAGGGCAGGCTGTCCCCTCCCCCGAACCCAATGAGATCGTCGTGTTCGTCTCCCACTTACTTCGAGGTCTAGGCCTTGCTCTGGATCCTTTCGTCAGGGGTTTGATGTTTTATTATGGGCTAGATTTCCATGATCTAGCTCCGGACTCCTTTCTTCATATCACGACATTTATTGTCGTGTGTGAGGCCTTCCTCCGGGTTATCCCTCACTTCGGCATGTGGCTCAAGACCTTTGAAGTAAAGCTGAAGATGATCGAGGGGAAACATGCGGCATGTGGAGGTGCTTCAATGCGCAAGATGACGGGAGCTCCATGGCCCAAAGGTTCCATTCCAGACGTGTCTGAATTGTGGCAACAGGAGTGGTTCTACATCACGGCTCCTAGAAGTGCCAAGTGGGCGGCCGCCCCTGTTTTCCGCTCGGGCCCTCCACCACAACTGATGTCATGGATTAGCAGAGGTCTGAGCTGGGGTCCAGGCAAGGACGTGCCTATACTGCAAAGCCGCATTCGAGATCTCTTCAATGGAGATTTTAGTTTGGTTGCGGTAATACAAGTTATGCTGGTTCGTCAAGTCCAGCCTTGCAAACGCCGGCCCCTTCGCTTGTGGGAGTTCAATACCGAGGGACCGCGTGTCATTCAAAATTTCCTCGGCCAGACGCACGAGGAGATGTACAAGTCATTCTTCGGACCTCAGGTAGAGTGCCCGGAAATCACCAAGGACGTGGGCCTGAGCAGTAACCGCGCCGCCGAACAGGTAAGGAATCTTCCGGCCGGACACACTATCTCTCATTTATTACGAAGTTATTTCTAAGAGTTCGCTTTTTGACCAGGACTGGCTAACAAAGGCGAAGTTGATTCGGTGTTCGGCCCCCCTCCCTGAGGGTTTGGACAATCCGGTATTGGAAAAGATGCTCCAGGTCGCACCTTGCCCGGAGCCCTTGAAGGAAGATACTGGGTAGGATGATATGGGCGGACGCGGACCCCCAACGCTGCCCATTCTAACCGAGGGAGCGAGCGTCTCCATTAAGGAAGACGACCGGAGGAGGAAAAGGACTGCGCCCGGGGATTCGGAAGCCGAAGCTTCCAAATGGGAGAAGAAGTCTCCCACGGAGGGTCCTACCTTGGGGGTGCTTTTACCGCACAAAGTCCGCGGGGGGATCAATTCTCCAGCGAGTCGTAAGTGACCCGAAATACTTTAATAGCACAGGTATGCCATCTTCTTCTTTTGAGAAAATAACCACCGCATATATATTTGCAGTTCGGGCCTTAGCCCCTCTCAAATGAGCTCGTCTTTGGGGGATCTTCTTCGAGAGATGATGGAGAGCGAAAAGCCTCCTCCGGACTCCTCCACTCCAGAAGCGGGCGACCCCGAAGTGTCGTCGCGAAGGGCCTCTCCGAGTCCGGTGAGGCCAGAAGATAATCCCATTGACCCCCGAAGCTCCCAGTGTCCGGCTCCCGAAGAGAATAGACAAAAGGGTCCGACACCGTCTGGTGCGCGATCAGATGTTCTGAGGGAGTTGGTGGGGCGAGCGGCCATCTCAGATGAACACCGTATGCTGATGAATACGGTGATGGAGAGAATCTTGTCCGCTGAAAGCGGATTGCATGAAGCTTTTATGAGTCTACTGACAGGCTTTGAGGTACGTAAAGTAATATATGATAGTCCTGCACATGCTAGGTGTGCCCTATGTAGATAGTAGCCCCTGAGACTCTGGTTGTCGTCGGAAACGATGACGAACAGAGGATCATATTCCCAGGTAATAACCATACTGCCTCTATGTGCAGGTGATGGAAGCTCCGGTGGCTAGCCGGACTAGCGAGTTTGCCCATTTAAAACGGCAGTTGGATGCGGCAGACGCCGACATCGAGCTTGTTAACAAAAGGCTTGACGAGGCACAGGGTAAGTGTCATTATCTGGTAAACGCCACATAGTAAGAGCAGCATGATGCTAGTATCTTTAATATGTTGTGACTGTAGATGGATCTGCCACTGTTGAAGCCTTGAGGGCAGAACTTGCCCGAGCCAAGGAACAAGCAAGGTTTGGTAATGCGGCTGTTTTGAAGGCGGCCAAAGAGTTGAAAGCCGAGAAGGCCGCGCATGGCAAGAGCCGAGATAAGATGGTCAAGATGGCCATAGAGTTAAAAGCCGCCGCCGACCGTTGCCGGTTTCTTGAAAAAGAAAACCTAGCGAAGGCATCGGACCTTGAGAAGGCTGCTGCGACGAGAAAAGACCTTCGCTCTTCTATGAGGGCGAAGAAGGAGGAGCTGCGGGAAGCCGGGGATATTGTAGCTGGGAAATCCTTTATGTTGCGGAGGAAGTTCGGGGATCCACGGTATGCCTCTCTGGATCGACTGTGGAGTTCGGAGGATGTGTATATGGATTTGGCGGCGAGCGCTGCCGATGCGGCCAAGTACTTCCAGGGTCAGACGGACCGTGAAGTGGACCAGCTGTTTTGGACACAATTCCATTCTCCCGAGCGTCCGCTTTCATTGACTGACCAATTAGCCGAATGGGCCGAACTGAATAGGTTGTCCGGACTCGCCATGAGGTCTGTTGTGGATCAGCTATGGCCGGAAAGGCCAAAACCGAACAGCTATTTCAGCTTGGTGCAGCAGTTCCTTGGCGTGGTGCCGCGCATTAATGTGATGAAGAGGTCGGCGTGCATAGAGGGCTCTCGGATGGCCTTTGCCCGTGTTAAAGCATACTGGGCGGAGATGGATGCTACCACTATTGCGGCGCGGGATTCGGCCATAGGTCGAATGGCTGTTGAGCACTACTTTGAAGAAGTTCTTGAGGGTGCTCGTTTGATAGAGACCCAGTGCTCAAAAGATATTATGTTTGAGTGATATGTAATCTCATTGTAAGAGAAATTCTTTCATAAATTTTTATAAGGCTATTTTTATACTTTTGCCTGAAAGTAATATGATGCCTCCTGGGCGGCCGTTTATGTATACATGTGTATAACCTGAAAGATTGCAGCCGTCGGCTTCAACCCCCACGCATATAATGCGGGGGTGCTCGCAAAAAACACGCGTTCACACTTAACCCAATGTCTTGGTCCTATTAAGGAGGATAGCGGAGCGAGCGAGGCAACCGGACTATAATGCTTTAGCACTTTCACTTAGCCATAGGAGTTTGACAGTGGGGCTACTAGATAGCCCCTGGTGGCTCCGCACTCTCCCGATCCCGGGGTGCGTACATGCCTGGCCGGGAAACGGCCCTTCGTTAAGGCCGAGGAATTCAATCATTCCAACAGGTCATCGAGTAGAGAAAGACGAAAGCACCAATGTCGGTGTCAAAACCGGCGGATCTCGGGTAGGGGGTCCTGAACTATGCGTCTAGGCCGGATGGTAACAGGAGGCAAGGGACACGAAGTTTTACCCAGGTTCGGGCCCTCTTGATGGAGGTAAAACCCTACATCCTGCTTGATTAATATTGATGATATGGGTAGTACAAGAGTAGATCTACCACGAGATCAGAGAGGCTAAACCCTAGAAGCTAGCCTATGGTATGATTGTTGTTCTGTATGTTGTCCTATGGACTAAAACCCTTCGGTTTATATAGACACCGGAGAGGGTTAGGGTTACACAAAGTCGGTTACAATGGTAGGAGATCTACATATCCGTATCGCCAAGCTTGCCTTCCACGCCAAGGAAAGTCCCTTTCGGACACGGGACGAAGTCTTCAATCTTGTATCTTCATAGTCTAGGAGTCTGGCTGAAGGTATAGTCCGGCCATCCGGACACCCCCTAATCCAGGACTCTCTCAATCATTCTATAAATCAACCAAGGATTATCTCATACCAGCATGATGCATAAAATAAAAATGAAAACTAAATGCAAAAGACGCTCCAAGATTGCACATATCACATGAACGAAACGAATCCGAAAACATACCGATACTTGTTGAAGAAAGATGGGATGCCTTCTGGGGCATCCCCAAGCTTAGATGCTTGAATCTACTTGAATATTTACTTGGGGTTCCTTGGGCACCCCCAAGATTGAGCTCTTGTCTCTCCTCCTTATCCTCGTATCGAGACCTCCTCGATCTTCGAACACTTCATCCACACAAAATTCAACAGAAAACTTGGTAAGATCCGTTAGTATAATAAAGCAAATCACTACTCTAAGTACTGTTTAAAACCAATTCATATTTTGTTTTTGCATTATAGATACTTTAATATAGCTTTTCCATGGCTTAATCCACAAATAGGAATCGATAATTTCATCAAAACAAGCAGACTATGCATCAAAAACAGAATCTGTCTAAAACAGAATAGACTGTAATAATATGAACATTAACCATACCTCTGGTACTCCAAAAATTCTACCAAAATTATGAAAAATAAAAAAATTATATAGAAAGACAGTGCAAAAAGTTTCAGAACCGTTTGACGCGCACTACAGCCAAAGTCTGTGTCCTGCACCATACAAACCAACAAGCATTGTAAACATCCTAAAGGAAACCCTTGGCACATTATTTTTATTTTTAAACCTTATAAAAGCATACAACAGAAATAACTGACTCTCTAAAACTTCCAAGTTGTCTCACTGGCAGCGCTTTCTTTAAAGCCATTAAGCTAGGCATATAGTGCTCAAGTAATGGATCCACCCGGATCCCACGATATATCAAAGCCAATTTTAATTAACAATGGTTTGTAATTTAGTGGTGATAAAAAAGTAACATATATCATATAATGACGAAGTCTAACTCTCCTCCTATTCATCGGCATGTCATAAAAGAACAATTCATGGACACAAAGTAAAGGCCAATGCATAGTATAAACAGTTTCTTGAAATTTTTTCATGTTGGAAACATAAAGAGGTGGAGATATAGTTCCTCTCTCATAATAATTGCAAGTAGGAGCAGCAAGAACATGCATATTATATTCATCAAAATCATCATATGCAATGGTAAAAGGCAACCCATCAATATAATCCTCAATAAGTGCAAATTTCTCCGATATAGTGTAGTCGGGAGAATTCAAAAGGATAATAGGACTATCATGTGTGGGTGCAATAGCAAAAATTTCATGTTTAACATAAGTAACTATAGCAAGTTTGTCTCCATAAGCATAATTCATATTGGCATCTTGGCCACAAGCATAGCAAGCATCATCACAAAGGGATATTTCAAAAGAATCAACGGGACCATAACAATAATCATAACATTCATCCTTCGGTAAGCACGAAGGGAAATAAAACAATGTATGAGTTGAAGAGTTACTCTCATTAGAAGGTGGGCACGGGTGATCAATCCGCTCTTCCTCCTTTTGTTCTTCGCTCTCCTCATCATCTTTTTCATCCAATGAGCTCACAATGTCATTAATTTCTTCTTCCATAGACTCCTGCAAAATATTAATCTCTTCTTGGACAGCGGAGGAGTCCTCAATATATGGTTTAACATAGGCATTAGAAGCATAATTATCATAACAATATTTAAGTATGGCAAAATTTTCAGATTTGTAAAGAGTGGCATCATACTTTTCAATCAAAGAAGCAATTTCATAAGCACCCTTAAAAGCAACAAATTCTTCAATTTGTTGAACATCATAGTAATTAGAAACACCCTCAGCATAAGAAGATATGATTCCATTATCGCTAAACTCACATTGGTAGGGAAGGTGTTTCTTAGGGTTTTCAGAACAACAAGTAACATAATATATTTCACATAAATTCCAAGAATAGCACTGCAAACGATGAATTTGATCTAGTAAAAGTTCCCCTTTTTGAGATAAGCAGTGTCACACATAACAAGCATGCTCATCTAAAGATTTGCCCTCAACTAAGCTAGCTAGGGTTTCAGCACGAGCATAAAGGGATCAAAGATGATCCAAGTAAAAAGCTTTAGGAGTGTGATAGATTTGGAGTGGTTCTTCAACCATTGGTGTAGCAGGTACAACTAATTTTTTTGGTATTTTGCATTTCCTACCCATAACTAAAGATAGAACACAACTTAGAACAGCAAACAAAAATTACTTAGTGATAAAGCAAACAAGCACACACGAGAATATTCACCCCACGCTATGACTCCCCAGTAACGGCGCCAAAAAAAGGTCTTGACAACCCACAAGTATAGGGGATCAATTGTAGCCTCTTTCAATAAGTAAGAGTGTCAAACCCAACGAGGAGATAAAGGTAGAACAAATATTCCCTCAAGTTCTATCGACCACCGATACAACTCTACGCACGCTTAACGTTCGCTTTACCTAGAACAAGTATGAAACTAGAAGTACTTTGTAGGTGTTTTTGGATAGGTTTTCAAGATAATAAAGAGTGTGTAAATAAAAAGTAGGGACTATTTAGATAAATAAATAATAAAGTTAGTATAGCGAGTTTGGAAAAGTGGTGGTAGGAGTTGCGAAATTGTCCCTAAGCAATTGACTACTTTACTAGACCGATGGCAAGTTTTATGTGGGAGAGGCCACTGCTAGCATCTAATCCCTGACTTGGAATTCTATGCACTTATGATTGGAACTATTAGCAAGCATCCGCAACTACTAACATTCATTAAGGTAAAACCCAACCATAGCATTAAGATATATTGGTCCCCGTTCAATCCCATATGCATCAATTTCTATGCTAGGTTGAAGCTTCTGTCACTCTTGCCCTCCAATACATAGTCCTATCAACATACAACTAACCCTATGGTGTGATCCACGCACAAGCTCATATGATGGGCACCAAAGGACGGCAACATAACCACAAGCAAATTAAATCAATCATAGCAATTCATCAACCACCGATAGGACAACGAAAATCTACTCAGACATCATATGATGGCAACACATCATTGGATAATAATATGAAGCATAAATCACCATGTTAAAGTAGAGGGTTCAGTGGGTTGCGGGAGAGTGGACCGTTGTAGATAGAGGGGGGAAGGTGATGGAGATGTTGGTGAAGATGGCGTAGGTGTTGGTGAAGATAGCGGTGATGATGATGGCCCCGGTGGCGTTCCGGCGCCACCGCAAGCGAGGGGGAGAGACCCCCCTCCTCCTTCTTCTTCCTTGACCTTCTCCCTATATGGAGAAGGGTTTCCCCTCTGGTCCATGGCCTCCATGGCTTGGGAGGGGCGAGAGCCCCTCCGAGATTGGATCTGTCTCTCTCTGTTTCTACGCTCTAGGATTCTGCCCTTTCACCGTTTCTTATATATCCGGAGATTCGTAACTCCGATTGGATTGAAACCTTCGCCTCGAATTTTTTCCCGAAAATTAGCTTTCTTGCGGCCGACGAAGAGCAGTAACCGCCTTACGGGGGGAACGAGGGTCAGAGGCGCGCCCCCTGCCTCGTGTCTCCCTCGGGCACTGTCTCGCATTGATTCTTTTCCCATATTTCACATATATTCCAAAAATATTCTCCGTCCGTTTTTATCCTATTTGGACTCCGTTTGATATAGATTTCCTGCGAAACAAAAAACATGCAACAAATAGGAACTGGCACTGGGCACTGGATCAATATGTTAGTCCCAAAAAATAGTATAAAAAGTTGCCAAAAGTATATGAAAGTTGTAGAATATTGGCATGGAACAATCAAAAATTATAGATACGACGGAGACGTATCAACATGCTTCACAAGTAATATGTCCAAGTCTCCAAGATCAATAAGCATAGATGCAACAATTGGAGGCAAGCGACAATGAACAATATATATCATGTGAGAGGCATGAACATATATGTCATCAACCCAAGAAAGCGAGTTAGAATGGAACATGGGCGATGCGACAAAGCAAGCAATCATATGATCAAGTCAAGCAAGCTAGTAGTGCGAAGATGCAATGTACTAGAAGGAATCGTGTCAAGCATGTCATGTGTGCAAATAGTGGGCAGACATAATGCACATGACATATCACAAGTATGGAAGCAAGATATGAGCAAAGTAGGGTCATGGTGTTGGCAAGAAGTCCTATGTAAATAGCAATGGAACATCATGACTCTCCCAACACAACAAGCATCAATGGCATGAGGCACATGATAAACATGGCAATAGCAACAAGGATCTCCACCAAGCATGCAAATACACATAGGAGTATAATGATGAATCATGGGTAAGTGCAAGCAAGGGTCACAATTGCATGGTAAAGACATAGAAATAGGCATAACATGCAAAGTGAACATGGTACGATGGGAATAAAGTAACAAGTGGTATATAGCCCATAGTGTGACGCCCCAAGACCGGAGCTTGAGATGCCTTCCGGGGTTTCTGGGTTCCATCGTGTGACTTGTTTGGTTCATTGCATTCATCATTGCATCATTTGCATTGAATCATGTCATCACGCAACCTGTTCTAAAACTCAACTAAATAAGTTGCATAGACCTTTGATCTATTTAAATTGAGGGAAGGGTGACTTCTCATCCGGAGTGCTTGCATGTACTTCTTGTCCTTTGTGACACTTTTCTTATGTCTCGCAACCTACAAGGTTTTAGTAAGGTTCCTTGTTCATCTTTTCTAACGGAGCATTTTTAACTTTGTTCATCTTCGTTGCATTCTTTCTTTCAATTTGTTCAACCTCTCAAGGTTCGTGGTTTCACTCATTTGTCAAAGAAGCAACTTAGTTTTACCTCTTCTCTTCCTCTTCTGTTTCCCCTCCGGTGCCATCCTAGATCTCGGGACGAGATCCTCTCGTAGTGGTGGAGTGTTGTGACGCCCCAAGACCGGAGATTCAGATGTCTTCCAGGGTTTCCGGGTTCCGTCGTGTGACTTGTTTGGTTCATTGCATTCATCATTGCATCGTTTGCATTGCATCATGTCATCATGCAACCCGTTCTGAAACTCAACTAAATAAGTTGCATAGATCTTTGATCTATTTAAATCGAGGGAAGGGTGACTTCTCTTTATAACATATCCTCCCGATAGTAGGGAGCTATATTAAAATATTTCTTTAATTTGAAATTCACCATAACACACTTGCAAAATCCCAATGCCTTTGTTATCATGACTCTTGGCCTCTAACTTTGCCATATGTCCTTTCGTCTTTTTCCGGAGCTCCACCTAAATTCTCAACATTTTTGGGCACTTCGAAAAACCTATCCTAGTTCAAACCTTTTGAAATAAATTCAAAGAAATTTGAATTTATTCTTTCAATCTTGGTCTTTCCTAATTTCTTGGATCAACACATTTTTGTGTGAGTCCAAGAAATTTAACCTCTCGCTCAAATTCGTTCACTAACCCTCTCATTATATTTTCTTCTTCTATCTATTTTTTTTCTTTTCTCTTGATGGTTGAGAGAGAGAGTTTGAGGCAGAGGAGAGCCTGCCCAACTTGGGCCTCATAGCTCCCCGCACCAGGCCCAGCCGTGGTCGGCAGCCCAGCCAGGCCGACCGGTCTCCCAGGACCATATGCCCCTCCTAAGGCCCAGTCGATCCAGCCCATCCTAACCCTAGCACGCCGAAACCCCTCTCGCTCCCTCGATCCTCTCCCTCGTCGGCCTCCTCACGCCGCCAGGAGAACCCGCAGCCCGATCCCCATCTCTCTCGCTCTCTCCCTCTCCCATTGATCTCTCCCACACCGCTGCCAGAGAGCCACGCTCGACCCCCACCTCTCGCCCGCTGTCCCACTTCCTCTCAATCCCTCTCCTTCTCCCTGCACCTCCTCCATCTACAGCCACCCTGCAGCAGAGCACCACGGCACCCATCTCCTACGCCTCCCCGTGCTGACAAAATTCGCCTTCCCTGCGCCTGTGCTTCGCTGACCGGAGGCGTCGTCCTCGAACGTCACCAGCACCGCTCCCTTCGCCTGCGTGCTCCCTCCTGCTCCTTCGACCTCGCCTTGCCCTGCGACCACGCCGCCCGGCGAGCCCATGCTCCGGCACCGCGCTGCTGCACCCTTGTTGCTCGCGGCCGCCCTGGATGCCCGTAGCCCCGCCTTCCTGTGTCTCCTCTTCTTCCTCTGCCCCGAGCCTCCCTTGAGCTCCTCTACCTTCGCGCCCACATGTCGTTGGCGTTCCCGACGGCCTCACCAGGAGCTTCCCCGAGCTCCAGCAGGACCCGCACCGACACTTGTTCTGCCGGGATCCACCTCGGCCTCACTGGACAGATGTACCACCAGCCTCCTGTCTTGTTTCCTTTGGAACAACAAGTACATCACCAAGAACCCTATGCGGTCGCATCGTCTCCAGGATTTTCGCCAAGTCAATGCTCCGATGAACGTTGGAATCGCCAAGTCAAACTACAACGCGATGACCAGAACCGCGCCAAGTTGTTACCCGGTGCACCTGCGATGTGTTGTCGTGGACACAATCAATACGTGTTTCGGAACCAAGCGCCAAGTATCGTGAGTCCGAAGATCTTGGATGCACCAAGTCTCTCGACGACAAGTTCTTCTCCGAATGTGTACGACTATAGCCGGTGTGCATTTTGTCAAGTCCGACTACGACAAACAACTACACGATGAGACGCCAAGTACCACTACGTAGGAGTCTTCGGATCCGTCAAGTTCCACCATGCGATGTACAACTACCGTCGACCTCGAAGACCTCGGATTCCCCAAGTTCCCACGATGACAAGTGTAACCCGTCGGATCGCCAAGTTCGATTACCGTCGCAACCATGTACAACTACTTCCACTACCACCGTTGAAGGTCGTTGAGTGAACAAACTACCGACGACGTGTACGACTACTCCATGAACGTGTACCACTAGCGCCGCTCGAACGTCTACAGAACATGTACCGTCGACTCTCGAAGACCCGTGGGCGTCAAGTTCCTTGTTTTGACCCCGAACACCTACGGAGTGTGAACATCTACAAAGCGAGGACGACTACTTCCACTACCGCCGTCGCGAGAACGTCTACTTCCCTCTACGAACTCGTTCCGCCCGAAACACATGCTTCAAAGGTATACCACCGAAACGACCGTTCGAGAACGAATGCATGTTGTATGAGATGCACCCTTGTTCGCCTCGAGTCCGAATTGTCGGTGCACGTTGCCCCTCTTTTGCCTTGTCACCAACATGTGGGGAACCCGGTATCCGGGAGCACCCCACCATCCTTGCATGACATGCTTCCGTCACTTTTCCTTTTGGACCGGTATCTCCATGAGCTACCGGAACCGATATGTTGCCATGGCATCATTTTCGGATTCATTGCCGTGGCACCCCTTTTGTTTTGCCACGATGACAAATGCTTCATAATATGTTCATATCAACATTTTCATAAAAACTGCTTAAAACTTGCACATGTCATTCACATCATGATAATAACATTTAAATGTTTAAAATTGTTGTTGCACCAAATTGTTAAATGCATATGGGGATTTACCGGACCTGTTGTTTGATGTTTCCGGCCTCATTTAAAATGCCTAACTGTGTATTTTATTTATGCTTCATCTCTTGCCATGTTAACCAACATTTAATTTTGTTGAGTACATAACCGAGAGAGAACTAAATAATTATTGGGGTGTTTCGTCAATATGCAACTCGTTGCATATTGAGCTCCACTTAATTTGCAGTTTTGGTTGTTGCACTTTGCCATGCCATGCATATTTAAACCGGACATGCATCATACTTGGTTGTGCATCATGCCATGTTTATGTGATGGTTGTTTATTGTTGCTTGCTTCTTTCCGGGTTGCTTCTCTCGTTAGCTTCGGTTCCGTTCCAGAGTTGTGAGGATCCGTTCGACTACGTCTGTTTGTCTTCTTCATGGACTCGTTCTTCTTCCTTGCGGGATTTCAGGCAAGATGACCATACCCTCGAAATCACTTCTATCTTTGCTTGCTAGTTGCTCGCTCTTTTGCTATGTCGCGATACCTACCACTTGCTATATCATGCCTCCCATATTGCCATGTCAAGCCTCTAACCCACCTTTCCTAGCAAACCGTTGTTTGGCTATGTTACCGCTTTTGCTCAGCCCCTCTTATAGCATTGTTAGTTGCAGGTTGTCGGTGTCAAAACCGGCGGATCTCGAGTAGGGGGTCCCGAACTGTGCGTCTAAGGCGGATGGTAACAGGAGGCAGTGGACACGATGTTTTACCCAGGTTCGGGCCCTCTTGATGGAGGTAAAACCCTAAGTCCTCCTTGATTTATTCTTGATGATATGGGTATTACAAGTGTTGATCTGCCACGAGATCGGAGAGGCTAAACCCGAGAAGCTAGCCTATGGTATGATTGTATGTTATTGTGTCCTACGGACTAAAACCCTTTGGTTTATATAGACACCGGAGGGGGCTAGGGTTACACAAGGTCGGTTACAAAGGAGGAGATATCCATATCCGTACTGCCTAGCTTGCCTTCCATGCCAAGTAGAGTCCCATCCAGACACGAGACGAAGTCTTCAATCTTGTATCTTCCTAGTCCAACAGTCCGGCCAAAGGATATAATCCGGCTGTCCGGAGACCCCTAATCCCGGACTCCCTCAGTAGCCCTTGAACCAGGCTCCAATGACGATGAGTCCGGCGCAGTTTTGTCTTCGACATTGCAAGGCGGGTTCCTCCTCCGAACATATCACAGAAGAGTTTGAATATCATGATAGTGTCCGACCCAGCAAAATAAATTCCACATACCACCGTAGAGAGAATAATATTTCCACAAATCTTAATCTGCTGACACATTTTGGCAACATGATATCATGCCATGGCTCGGTGATTATTCGAACTTTTTTTCTTCAACCAGCTCCACACGTAACGCGAGGCGGTTTCTTGACACGTCTTGTCAAAGCAGAGATTGTGTTCCCCTAATTACGGGATTCTCATCAATACGGTCGTGGGTAACCCAACCGCGTCTAGGACTCCTAGATTATAGGCAAGTCCCAAACGGCTACGGAGAGGACGCTTGATATTCACCCTCTTTATAAAGGGATAAGGCTTTTACTTTTTTCCCTCCCGTGCTCAATCAAATCCTTCCCCCACCCCGAGTTCTAACACCCAAAGCCCAGGTCAGGTACTTCGGACCTTCAATCATGTCTGGATCTAGCCTTCAAGGCCGGTGGATGCCCTCCTCCGTTACGGAAGAGGACATCAAGAAGTTGAGGGAGGGCAGATACCTGACTGCCGAGGTTTCGCATCGGCTGCCTGCCCGAGGGCAGGTCGTCCCTACTCCCGAACCCAACGAGAACGTCGTGTTCATCTCCCACTTCCTCCGAGGCCTAGGCCTCACCCTGGATCCCTTTGTTAGGGGTTTGATGTTCTATTACGGGTTAGATTTCCACGATTTAGCCCCGGACTCCTTTCTCCACATCTCGGCATTTATTGTCGTATGTGAGGCCTTCCTCCACATTACCCCTCACTTCGGTCTGTGGCTCAAGACCTTTGACGTGAAGTCGAAGATGGTCGAGGGGCGGCACGTAGCATGCGGAGGCGCATTAATAAGTAAAATCATTGGAGCTCCATGGCCAAAGGGTTCCTTTACAGAGGTGTCCGGATTATGGCAGCGGGAGTGGTTTTACATCACAGCTACCAGAAGTGCCAAGTGGGTGGCCGCCCCTGCTTTCCGCTCGGGCCCTCCACCACAACTGATGTCATGGATTAGCAGAGGGCTGAGCTGGGGTCCAGCCAAGGACGTGCCTATACTGCAAAGCCGCATTCAAGATCTCTTCGATGGAGATTTCAGTCTGGTAACGGTGGTGCAAGTCATGCTGGTTCGTCGAGTCCAGCCTTGCAAACGCCGTCCCCTCCGCATGTGGGAGTTCAACCCAGAAGGGTCGCGCACTATCCAGAATTTCCTCGGCCTGACACACGAGGAGATGTATAAATCATTCTTTGGACCCCAAGCAGAGTGTCCGGATACTACCGAGGACGAGGGCCTGACCAGCAACCGTACCGCCGACCAAGTAAGTAATCCTCTAGCCGAACACACCGTCTTTCAGTTACCATGACGTCATTCTGAGAAATCGCTCCTTGACCAGGACTGGCTAACAAAGGCAAAGATGATTCGGTGTTCGGCCCCCCTTCCTGAGGGTTTGGAGAATCCGGTGTTGGAAAAGATGCTCGAGCTAGCACCTTGCCTGGAGCCCTCAAAGGAAGATAAAGGGGGAATAATGAGGTCGAAAGCGGGCCCCCATCGCTACCAATTCCAACCGAGGGAATGAGCGCCTCCGTGAAGGAGGATAACCAAGGGGAAGAATCTGACCTTCTCTCGCTCCGGGGAAGGAAGAGGACTGCTTCTGAAGATCCGGAAACCAAGGCTTCCAAACGGGAGAAGAAGTCTCCACCAGAGGGTCCTGCCTCGGAGGGTGCTTTTGCCGCACAAAGTCTGCGCGGGGATCAGCCCTCTAACGATCCGTAAGTGATCAAAAAATACTTAATAGTAAAGATATTCTATCTTACTTCCGAGGAAAATAACCGAAGCGTTTATATCGCAGTTCGGATCTTAGCCCTTCTCAACGGAGCTCGTCTTCAGGGGACCTTCTTTCGGAGATGATGGAGAGCGAAACGCCTCCCTCGGACTCCCTCGCTCAAGAAGCAGGCGACCTTGAAGTGTCGTCACGGAGGGCCTCTCCGGATCCAGTGAGGCCAGAAGATAATCCTATAGTCACCCAAAGTCCCCAGCATCCGGCTGTTGAAGACAGCAAACAAAAGAGTCTGGCGCCGTCTGGTATGCGGTTAGACGCACTGAGGGATCTGCTAAGGAGGGTGACCATCTCGGAAGAACACCGTACATTGATGGGTATGGTGATGGAAAGGATTTCATCCGCCGAAAGCGGGTTGCATGACGCCTTTATGAGTCTACTGGCGGGCTTTGAGGTACGTAAAATGATGTACATTTGTGATGGTACCACATTTTTAGGTGTGCCCTGTGTAGATAGTAGCCCCTGAGACTCTGGTTATCGCCGAGAACGGCGGAAAATAGAGGATCGTAGTCCCAGGTAATAACCATACCACTTTTATGTGCAGGTGATGGAAGCTCCGGTGGCTGGCCAGACTAATGAGTTTGCCGAACTAAAGCGGCAACTGGATGTGGCAGATGCCGACATCGAGCTTGTTAATAAGCGGCTTGACAAGGCATAGGGTAAGTAATGTTTTTCCGGTGAATGTCACATAGTAAGAGCAGCGTGATGCCAGTATCTTTAATATGTTGTGAATGCAGATGGAGCTGCCGCCGTGGAGACCCTTCGGGCAGAACTTGCCTGAGCCAATGAACAAACAAGGAGTAGTAATGCGGCCGCCTGAAAGGCGGCCGAAGAGTTAAGAGCCGAGAAGGCCGCGCATTGCGAGAGCAAAGAAAAGATGGTCAAGATGGCTGTAAAGTTAAAAGATACTGCCGACCGTTGCCGATTCCTTGAAGAAGAAAACCGAGCGAAGGCGACGGACCTCAAAAAGGCCACGATGGCGGCCAAAGACACCCGCTCTGCCATGAGGGCAAAGAAGGAAGAGCTGCGTGAAGCTGGTGATATTGTGGCTGGGAAGCCCCTTTTTGCTGCGGAGGAAGTTCAGAGATCCGCGGTATGCCCCTCTGGATCGGCTGTGGAGTTCGGCAGACACATATCTGGATTTGACGGCGAGTGCTGTCGATGCAGCTGAATACTTCCGAGATCAAACAGATCGTGAAGTGGACAAGCTATTCTGGTGCAGTTTAACATTCCAGAGCATCCTCTTCCACTAACTGATCAACTTGCCGAATGGGCCGAACTCAATAGATTGTCTGGACTCGCCATGAGGTCCGTCGTAGATCATCTGTGGCCGGAAAAGCTGAAGCCGAACAGCTATTTCAGCTTAGTGCAGCAGTTCCTTGGTGCGGTGCCGCGCATTAATGCGATGAAGAGGTCGGCGTGCATAGAAGGCTCGCGGATGGCCCTTGCCCGTGTCAAAGCATATTGGGCGGAGATGGATGATACCACTGTTGCGGCGCAGGGTTCGGCCATAGGCCGAGTGGCTGCCGAGCACTATTTTGAAGAAGTTCTTGAGGGTGCTCGTTTGATAGAGGCCCAGTGCTCGAAGAATATTATGTTTGAGTGACATGTATTCCCATTGTAAAAACAATGTTTATCAAATTTATTAAGGCTGTATTTATACTTTTGCCTGAAAGTAATATGATGCCTCCTGTGCGGCCGTTTATGTATATATGTATATAACCTGAAAGATTGCAGTCGTCAGCTTCAGCCCCCACGCATATAATACGGGGGTGTTTGCAGAAGACGCGTGTTCACACTTAATCCAACGTCTTGGTCCTAATAAGGAGGTGATAGCGTAGCGAACGAGGCAACCGGACTATAATGCTTTAACACTTTCACTTAGCCATAGGAGTTTGACGGTGGGGCTACTATATAGCCCCTGGTGGCTCCGCACTCTCTGGAATTCGGGGTGCGTACATGCCTGGCCGGGAAACGGCCCTTCATTGAGGCAGAGGAATTCTAACATTCCGATAGGTCATCGAGTGGTTGACTAGTCTCACGCTATATCATGACAGTCAGTTTTCGGCTTTCTCTACTGAGGTGCTTGTCCGGATGAACCAGGACACAATCGCAGTAGTTCTCCTGGTGCCGCCTTAGCCGATAGAGCGGAACGTAAGGCAGCAAAACACAGGAGCCGGGCAAACCCAACATTTGACCAAAGACATGATTCGGAGCCGATGCATATAAGGCCAAACTCGCGACGCCGAACACTCCCTAAGGTATTCGGTCTTTTATGGTATAAACCGGGCCTAAAGAGTGCCCTTTGTAAGAAGCCCATGGTGTCCAGGTACGTGCATTATTCCGACGTGGCCACATGCCAAGACGTCAGCATCCTTCTCAATAGTACTGAGAATCCGAGGGATGTGTATCAACAAGAGACAGTAAGAAAGGTTTACGCAAGGTCTTAATCTAAAAAGAATCCTTGGAACGGGTCCCTGCTGCACGTCTGCGCCTGTGTGTCCGTTGTGCCATATCCTGGACGGGTGTAGCATGATGGTCATCTGTAAAAGAGAGGAACTTAGGTGAAAAGTTGTCGTGCAAAAAGGTAGGTTTAAAGAACCATGTATAATTCAAGATGAGTAAAAATTGCCACTTGTCTGCGCGCGTCGAGCCCCTTGTATTTGTAATAGGGGTGTGGCCATCAAACCTGTGTGAATTACATATAGTTGCGTCGGACTCGTCTAACCGTGTCCGTGGTCTTGACGACCTATCGAATGCTTTAGTTGGTGAGGCCATTTTAGTGTGCGGCTGCCAAGGCAGCCGCACTCTCTTCGGCGCGCAGGGATCGCTTAATATTTCCATTTACTGTAATGATGCCACGTGGACCGGGCATCTTAAGCGTGAGGGAGGCGTAATGCGGTATTGCATTAAAGCGAGTGAAAGCTTCGCGTCCAAGTAGTGCTTGATAGCCACTTTGGAACGGAGCAATGTGGAAGGTTAAATTTTCACTACGGAAGTTATCGGGGAAGCCGAATATGACCTCTAGTAGCAGGGAGCCCGTGCAATGAGCCCCTAGGCCTGGTGTTACTCCTTTAAAGGTAGTATTGTCGCGGCAAATTTTCGTTGGGTCTATCCCCATTTTGCGGATTGTGTCCTGATATATCAGGTTTAGACTACTGCCAGCGTCCATCAGGACTCGTGTGAAGTGGTATCCGTCAATTATTTGATCTAATACCAAGGCAGCCCATCCTGCATGCCGGATACTTGCCGAGTAATCCTGATGATCGAAGGTGATCGGTTGAGACGACCAGTGGCAGGACTCCGCGGTGATAGGCCCTTGGGCATATTTCTCTGGGAGTGCCACTTTGTTTCTCCCCTTGATCACGTGTAACACGTGTACTGTTTTGACTGCTGGTGGAAAATTCTTTTGTTCCCCAGTGTCTTGCTTGAGAGGCTCATCCTCGTCTTTGCTTGGTGTATCCTCCCCCTTGTGTACGGCGTTGTGTTTGCCGGACTGCTTGAAGACCCAACATTCTCTGTGGGTATGATTTGCAGGTTTATCGGGGGTGCTATGGATCTGACATATTTGGTCCAGAATTTTGTTTAGGCTGGACAGTTCATCTCTGGTGCCTTTAGAGGGCGACTTTTGCTGACCTGGCCGAGAGCTTTTGAATCCGGCGTTTACCGCCATGCTCTTCGGGTTGTCTTCTTTATTCCAGCGCTTATTATTTTTGCTGCATCGTGATTTCCCGTTTCCATCTCTAACTTCGGATGTACTTGGGTCGCTGGTGCTGCATCGGGCTAGCCAGCTGTCCTCGCCCGCGCAAAAGCGGGTCATGAGGCTTGTTAATGCTGCCATTGTTCTCGGCTTTTCTTGGCCGAGGTGTCTGGCAAGCCATTCGTCTCGGACACTGTGTTTAAAAGCTGCCAAGGCTTCAGTGTCCGGACAGTCGACTATTTGGTTCTTTTTAGTAAGAAACCTGTTCCAAAGCTTTCGGGCTGACTCTCCGAGCTGTTGAGTTATATGACTTAAATCGTACGCATCCGGAGGTCGGACATAAGTCCCTTGAAAATTTGCCCGCAAAGCGTCTTCGAGCTCTTCCCAGCTTCCAACGGAGCTTTCGGGGAGGCTTTTGAGCCAGTGCCAAGCTGGCCCTTTGAGCTTGAGGGGTAAGTACTTGATGGCATGGAGATTATCTTCTCGAGCCATATTGATATGGAGGATATAGTCCTCAATCCAGACCCCAGGGTCTGTTGTTCCGTTGTATGCCTCTATGTTTATGGGTTTGAATCCCTCTGGAAATTCATGGTCCAGCACCTCGCCGGTGAAACATAGGGGGTGTGCGGCACCCCTGTATCTGGGTGTACCATGATGTTCGGATGTTTGTTGTGTTGCATTGTATGCTGGAGTGCGCTTGCGTGGTCCATAGATGGATCTGGTTGCGCCACCTTTTGATGCGAGCCCTCGCATGGATCGCGTATTGGCTTATGTGCGGCGTTGTTTGCCGCTCTATGTTGGCCGTGAGGTCGTCTATCCGGCCAGGTGGCCGTTTTAATTTTTGGTTGCAGGGAATTCAGGTATCAACTTCCGCTTCGGGTAGCTCTTGGTGGGGCGATTACCGCCGTACTTCGCTGATGTGTTGAGTACTTTACTCCATCTGATTCTAAGTGTGTCTTGCGCAGCCTTGAGCCTTTGCTTCTGCTTTTTTAGACTCCTCACGGTGGCAACAAGCCTTTGACGGGCATTCTGTTGCTTCGGGTGTCCGTCTGGTGTGATGTCGTCCGGACTATTATTTTTGATAGAGTCGGGTTGTTCGGTTTGATTCTCCGTGTTGCTGTGGTCCGACGATTGTTCACCCTGCTCTAAGGCTGGGTCTATATGATCATTGTTTCTGCCGAGGCGGGATTTGGGGCGGCGCTTACGCCGCCGCTTTGACTGCTTCTTGAGGGGACAACCTCTGTTGCGTCCTTCCATTCCTCATCGTCGTCTTCTTTTGGTGTGTCCACCATGTATACGTCATGTGATGAAGTGGGCGTCCAGTGCCCTGTGGGCAGTGGTTCCTGTTCGCCTCCTGCATCATCGTCCATACCGTCGATGTCTTCGGAGTCGAAGTCGAGCATGTCGGTTAAGTCATCGACAGTGGCACTAAGTGGGTGGTGGGTGGGCAGCGAATTTCTTCGTCATCCGCATCCCAATCCTGCCGGACATAGTTCGGCCAGGATCTTCCTGACAAGGATAGAGACCTTAATGAGTTTAGTATGTCGCCAAAGGGCGAGTGCTGAAAAATATCCGCGGAGGTGAACTCCATGATCGGCGCCCAATCGGATTCGCTAGGAACGGGCGCAGGCGGTTCGGAGTCCGTGGCTGGAGAAGGATCCGTCAGTTTGACAATACAACTCTCATGAAGGGTAAGGTCGATATCCGGCTCGATCGCCGCTGAGGGTAAGGCCTCCGTGGCGGGGTCTATCCACCCGTCCATGGACGGCGCAACTGGCTCCGAATTGAGGGTCGGAGCGGCTGCCGGTGCGATCTCTTGAACACTGACTGATGGTAGAGCTAAATCTTACTCATCGTGACCGCGTGACGCACAGGGCAGAGGCTCGAATCCATCGAAGATCAAGTCTCCGTGGATATCAGTCATGTAGTGTAAGCTTCCAAACCTGACGTAGTGGCCAGGGGCGTAACTTTCGATCTGCTCCAGATGGCCAAGCGAGTTGGCCCGCAGTGCGAAGCCATCGAATACAAAAATCTGTCCGGGGAGAAAAGTCTCACCCTGGACTGCATCGCTAACGATGATCGAAGGAGCCATCAAGCCTAACGGCGACAACACGGAGGAACTCTCAATGAAAGCACCACTGTCGGTGTCAAAACCGGCGGATCTCGGGTAGGGGGTCCCGAACTGTGTGTCTAACGCGGATGGTAAAAGGAGGCAGGGGACACGATGTTTTACCTAGGTTCGAGCCCTCTTGATGGAGGTAATACCCTACGTCATGCTTGATTGTTCTTGATAATATGAGTAGTACAAGAGTTGATCTACCACGAGATTAAAGAGGCTAAACCCTAGAAGCTAGCCTATGGTATGATTGTATGTTATTGTGTCCTACGGACTAAAACCCTCCGGTTTATATAAACACCGGAGGGGGCTAGGGTTACACAAGGTCGGTTACAAAGGAGGAGATATCCATATCCGCACTGCCTAGCTTGCCTTCCACGCCAAGTAGAGTCCCATCCGGACACGAGACGAAGTCTTCAATCTTGTATCTTCATAGTCCAACAGTCCGGCCAAAGGATATAATCCGGCTGTCCGGAGACCCCTAATCCCGGACTCCCTCACAGGTGAAGATGGAGTTTGCTCCATCTTGGAACATGGATATTTGTTGGGATATCACAATATCTCTTATTATAATTACTGCACCTGTATACTTGGTAAAGGGTGGAAGGCTCGGCCTTATGCCTGGTGTTTTCTTCCACTGTTGCCGCCCTAGTTTCCGTCATACCGGTGTTATGTTCCTTGATTTTGCGTTCCTTATGTGGTTGGGTTATAATGGGAACCCCTTGACAGTTCGCCTTGAATAAAACTCCTTCAGCAAGGCCCAACTTTGGTTTTACCATTTTCCACCTAAGCCTTTTTCCCTTGGGTTCTGCAGACTCAAGGGTCATCTTTATTTTAAACCCCCCGGGCCAGTGCTCCTCTGAGTGTTGGTCCAACCTGTCAGCAGCCGGTGACCACCAGGTGCAACTCTGGGTTGGCATACCGGAATCTTGGAAAATCCGGTGTGCCTTGAGAACGAGATATGTGCAGCTCCTATCGGGATTTGTCGGCACATTCGGGCGGCTTTGCTGGTCTTGTTTTACCATTGTTGAAATGTCTTGTAACCTGGATTCCGAGTCTGATCGGGTCTTCCTGGGAGAAGGAATATCCTTCGTTGACCGTGAGAGCTTGTGATGGGCTAAGTTGGGACACCCCTGCAGGGTTTTGAACTTTCGAAAGCCGTGCTTGCGGTTATGGGCAAATGGGAATTTGTTAATGTCCAGTTGTAGAGAACTTGACACTTAACTTAATTAAAATGCATCAACCGCGTGTGTAGCCGTGATGGTCTCTTTCCGGCGGAGTCCGGGAAGTGACATGGTTCTTGTGTTATGCTTGAACGTAAGTAGCTTCAGGATCACTTCTTGATCACTTCTAGCTTCACGACCATGCTTTGCTTCTCTTCTCTCTCTCATTTGCGTAAGTTAGCCACCATATATGCTAGTGCTTGTTACAGCTCCACCTCACTACCCTTTTCCTACCCATAAGCTTAAATAGTCTTGATCTCACGGGTGTGAGATTGTTGAGTCCCCGTGACTCAAACATTACCTCAAATAGTTGCAGGTGACCGTGCAGGTGACGCAACCGAGCTCAAGGAGGAGCTTGATGAAGATCGTGTTCGTTGTGTTGTTTCGTTTCCAGTTGATCAGTAGTGGAGCCCATTCGGGGCGATTGGAGATCTAGCATTAGGGGTGGTCTTCTTTTATTTTGGTTCTGTAGTCGGACCGTGATTGTATTCTGGATGTTGTAATGCTATATTTATGTATTGTGTGAAGTGGCGATTGTAAGCGAACTCTTTATCCCTTTCTTATTCAGTACATGGGATGTGTAAAGATTACCCCTCTTGCGACATGCCTACAATGCGGTTATGCCTCTAAGTCGTGCTCCGACACGTGGGAGTATAGCCGCATCATGGGTGTAACAAGTTGGTAATCAAAGCCTTCCCCGACTTAGGAGCCCCCTGCTAGATCGAATCGCTGGTGTTGTTGAGTCTAGAAAAATGTTTTGAGTCTTAGGATTATATATATCGGAGAGTAGGATTCTTTTTACTCCTCATTCCCCTCGTCGCTCTGGTGATGCCTCCTGACGTAGAGTTTTGATTCTTCTCTTCTCAGATTTCATGAAATTTTTTTAGGATCATGCGGGTATCTTGGAATCGTTCCGATGGTTTTGTGACAAGAACATTGTTCTTGGTGCCTCCTGACATTTAGGGGTTGTGGCAGTGTCCCGGGGAGTTGAGCTCCGAGGTGTTGTCGTCACAATTTTATCGTTGCAATTTTGGAATACCTGAGCTCGCCGACATCGAAAATCTCTTTTATGCAGTTGTTGGTGAGATAACCTCGACGCCACCCAGTACTGGGGCGGGAGTTCGGGAGTATTGCCATAACTCGTATAACGGATGCTTTTCGAAGGTTGAGGTAAACGATTTCCGAAGGTTTCTTGGTTATGTGTTGAAGGATGGATACAGCTGGATGTAGGATTTGCTAGTTTTGGGTGAGATATTATGCTTCCCCTATATCCCCAACACCTGATTGCATAACCGGAAAGTTTCGAGAGTTTATAAGTGGGAATTCAAGTAGCTCTTATGATATCTTTTCGACAGATGCATGATATGAGATTGGCGTTCGACGTCTAGTGGTCCGCCTATCCACTGTTGGTTTTACAGTGGTCTTGTTGTGTCTTAAAGAGTCCTTGGCTATGCTGACTCGGGGACGCTTCATATGTCATGTGCACTGCCTTGTACATGATGGTGTTGTATGATCGAGCCCGTGTGGGCCCCACCACGAAAACTTCGGACAAAATATCTATCATATGTTTGTTCCGGCTTATTTTGCAAGACAGTCCTTTGTTTTGTTTTGAGTTGTGGTATTCGAGTTGCTTCAATGTCAAATGTTGATTCCATACCTTTCCTAAGCGGTGTTCTCATATTCCTATGTGAATACAAATCCTTCTTGATCTTCGAGTTTGCCATCTCAATTTCTTCTGAACCAGTGTGTCTTTCTTCAAGTGGATCCGATCATTTCAACATCCACAAGATCACCTCTCGGTTCTCGCAATGTTGTTCATTTCATTCGTCCCAAGCTGCCTTTGTTTTCCCGCCCACCCACCCCTTTTTCTTCAAGGACTCAAACTTCTTTATCAAGTATCCATATTATTGTTGTGAAGTCTCTCCATTCTTTTCTATCAATGTTCTTATCCGGTGATTCTTAAGAAGATACTATCGGAGCTTCATGTTCATCATTCTTCGTTTCTTTTATCTTCTCCGGTGGATTCAAATCAAGCTTTTGGTGTTGATCATATCCCTTTTTCCTCGTTTCAAATACCTTCTCATATCGGTGCACCTCATAATCATTCACTTCTCGCTATTCATTTGCTCGGGAGTGCTGAAGATATCTCAGAAGGCTCGTCTTGTCATTCAAGATCCGTTCAACCTATCTCGAGGTTGTTATCTTATTCAAGCCATTTAACTCAACCGGCGCAATCTATCTTTTAAATCGCTCAACGTTGTTTCTTTTGAGTGGGCCCTAACCCACAGGTCTTTTCCCAGGGTCTTACCTGACTCTTCTAATTTTCCCGGAGCTATTCTCAAATTATCTCAAAGTTTGATGTAAGAATGAATTGTCATCAGTCATATCTATTTCTCCAAGATCTGTCAAATTCTTTTCATCGTTGGCTCATCCTTTCTATTCATCATCCCGGAGTGCCTCAACAATTCATGGTGGTGTATATCATCATCATTCTCAACATTTGAAGACCGAAGAAGATTTTTCTCTCAATCTTGCTCCATTCTCTTCAAGATTCATGGCTCTAGCTTCGTGCCATCCTCTCATAATTGTTTTCGCTTCTGAGTATTCTTTTCACCTATCCGGAGCATTTCATGAGTTGTTTTCATTTCTTTCCTCCGAAGGCCATTTTTTCAAATATTATTCATTCTCAGCTTTCAGCTCTCATTCTCCAATCTTACCAGTGAATCATTCAAATATTCTCTAATCAGATTGTGATCTCCTTGTTCTCATATATTTATATTCCCTCAAGTATCTTCAGTCGTTTTTCAATTCTCCCCGGTGAATTGTGCCTTTGCTACGTTCATTTTCAATTCTTACGGTGGTTCATTCAAGATTTCTCTTCCTTCTTTTATCATATCAATTTATTCGTTGCTTCAATCCTACCGGTGGTTCGTGGAAGACCTTCTCAAGTTTGCGATATATCTATCTTAATCCTTTCTACGAGAATAAGTAGTATGTCAAATAAGCATAATGTAATTCTTATTCTTGTTCCATCCAAGTGATTAATTTCTTATTCCGGAGGTTCATGAAAATTCTTGATTTCATTTGTTCACCTTTATTTTCCGGAGTTCCAAGCTTTTCCGCAATATCTCGTCGTGAAGCTCCTTCTAAATCATCGCAAGGCTTCACCTTGTGTTTTCAACTTCTCTTTCCTGTCGTTTGATCACCCTTTTGTTACCGGAGTTCTTTATGGAGGCTCTACATGTGGGTTCATCAGGGATTTAATTCCTTATCGAAGTGTTCGTCGAGATTCTTTTCAGAGGAGCTAAAGCATTCTTCGTCTTGCATTCCGATGTACAGTTCTTCCTATCTTATCTTTTGAGGTGGTGTTATGTCATTCTTGATAATTTCTCTTCGTGTTTCATGATTTGCAAGTTGTTAAGAATGAAATATTTAAACCCACCTATTTCCTCATTGGAGTTATCTTGGGTTATATTTTCACATAAAGCTTTCCCTAAGGATTTTGCTATTATGAGGCGTATAATTGACCTAAGTTCTTCTTTTATCCTCCCGGTGAAATAGTTTCTCGTCTCCTTGTTCTTATCAATCCAATTTTGTTTTCATTAGTGGCAGAATTTCACCTTAAGTTTTGAGAAGTTTTCTTTAAGCCCACTACAAGCTTACTCTTTTCGTTGTTGGTTTTTTCCAACAACTCCGTTCGACCCTTCTCCTAAAGATGCTTTTCAAGCTCATTTGAGGTAGAAGATGTTGTTTTCTCCTCCATTCATTCCTTTCCAGTCTCTCATTTCTTCCGGAGGCATTGTGATGTTGCTCTCTTCGACCCATCATCTTGTTTTGTCAAGATCATGTTCAATTCCTTCCATTCACAGTCGGAGTGCTGGCTAAATTATATCATTCTTATTCCTTCTCTATCTTGTTTTAACCGGAGTGTCGTGTCTATCATCCCTCTTCTAACCGGAGTCTCATCCAAGTGCTTTCATTTTGCCAAGCTCATATTCTTTACCTTCCATTTCCAACTGGAGTGTTGTCGTAATTGATCTTTATCATTTCTTGTACATCTCATTTCATCCGGAGTGCTTGCATGTACTTCTTGTCCTTTGTGACACTTTTCTTATGTCTTGCAACCTACAAGGTTTTAGTAATGTTCCTTGTTCCTGTTTTCTAACGGAGCGTTTTTAACTTTGTTCATCTTCGTTGCATTCTTTCTTTCAATTTGTTCAACCTCTCAAGGTTCGTGGTTTAACTCGTTTGTCAAAGAAACAACTTAGTTTTACCTCTTCTCTTCCTCTTTCATTTCCCCTCCGGTGCCATCCTAGATCTTGGGACGAGATCCTCTCGTAGTGGTGGAGTGTTGTGACGCCCCAAGACCGGAGCTTCAGATGCCTTCCAGGGTTTCCGGGTTCCGTTGTGTGACTTGTTTGGTTCATTGCATTCATCATTGCATCGTTTGCATTGCATCATGTCATCACGCAACCCGTTCTAAAACTCAACTAAATAAGTTGCATAGATCTTTGATCTATTTAAATCGAGGGAAGGGTGACTTCTCTTTATAACATATCCTCCCGATAGTAGGGAGCTATATTAAAATATTTCTTTAATTTGAAATTCACCATAACACACTTGCAAAATCCCAATGCCTTTGTTATCACGACTCTTGGCCTCTAACTTTGCCATATGTCCTTTCGTCTTTTTTCGGAGCTCCACCTAAATTCTCAACATTTTTGGGCACTTTGAAAAACCTATCCTAGTTCAAACCTTTTGAATTAAATTCAAACAAATTTGAATTTATTCTTTCAATCTTGGTCTTTCCTAATTTCTTGGATCAACTCATTTCTGTGTGAGTCCAAGAAATTTTACCTCTCGCTCAAATTCGTTCACTAACCATCTCTTTATATTTTCTTCTTCTATCTATTTTTTTATTTTCTCTTAATGGTTGAGAGAGAGAGAGAGAGTTTGAGGCAGAGGAGAGCCTACCCAACTTGGGCCTCATAGCTCCCCGCACCAGGCCCAGCCGTGGTCGGCAGCCCAGCCAGGCCGACCGGTCTCCCAGGCCCATATGCCCCTCCTAAGGCCCAGTCGCTCCAGCCCATCCTAACCCTAGCACGCCGAAACCCCTCGATCCTTTCCCTCGTTGGCCTCCTCGCACCGCCAAGAGAGCCACGCTCGACCCCCACCTCTCGCCCGCTGTCCCACTTCCTCTCGATCCCTCTCCTTCTCCCCGCGCCTCCTCCATCTACAGCCACCTTGCAGCAGAGCACCACGACGCCCATCTCCTGCGCCTCCCCGTGCGGACGAACTTCGCCTTCCCTGCACCTGTGCTTCGCTGACCGGAGTCGTCATCCTCGAACGTCGCCAGCACCGCTCCCTTCGCCTGTGTGCTCCCTCCTGCTCCTTCGACCTCGCCTTACCCTGCTACTGCGCCGCCCGGTGAGCCCATGCTCCGGCACCGCGCTGCTGCACCCTTGTTGCTCGCGGCTGCCCTGGATGCCCGCGGCCTCACCTTCCTGTGTATCCACTTCTTCCTCCGCCCGAGCCTCCCTTGAGCTCCTCTGCCTCCGTGCCCACATGTCGTCGGCATTCCCGATGGCCTCGCCAGGAGCTTCCCCGAGCTCCAGTAGGACCCGCACCGACACTTGTTCTGCCCAGATCCACCTCGGCCTCACCGGCCAGATGCACCACCAGCCTCCTGTCTTGTTTCTTTTGGAACAGCAAGTACATCGCCAAGAACCCTACGCGGACGCATCGTCTCCAGGATTTTCGCCAAGTCCCCGCTCCGATGAACGTTTGGAATCGCCAAGTCAAACTACAACGCGATGACCAGATCCGCGCCAAGTTGTTACCTGGTGCACCTGTGATGTGTTGTCGTGAACACATTCAATACGTGTTTCGGAACCAAGCGCTAAGTACCGTGAGTCCGAAGATCTTGGATGCACCAAGTCCCTCTGACGACAAGTTCTTCTCTGAACGTATACGACTATAGTCGGTGTGCACTTTGTCAAGTCCGACTACGAAAAACGACTACACGATGAGACGCCAAGTACCACTATGTCGGAGTCCTTGGATCCGTCAAGTTCCACTATGAGACCGCTGTCGCGAGAATGTCTGCTTCCCTCTACGAACTCTTTCCGCCCGAAACACATGCTTCGAAGGTATACCACCGAAACAACCGTCCGAGAACGAATGCATGTTGTATGAGATGCACTCTTGTTCTCCTCGAGTCCGAATTGTCGGTGCATGTTGCCCCTCTTTTTCCTTGTCACCAACATGTGGGGAACCCAGTATCCGGGAGCACCCCACCATCCTTTCATGACACACTTCCGTCACTTTTCCTTTTGCACCGGTATCTCCATGAGCTACCGGAACCGATATGTTTCCATGGCATCATTTTCCGATTCGTTGCCGTGGCACCCCTTTTGTTCCGCCATGATGACAAATGCTTCATAATATGTTCATATCAACATTTTCATAAACATTTCTTAAAACTTGCACATGTCATTCGCATCATGATAATAACATTTAAATGTCTAAAATTGTTGTTGCACCAAATTGTTAAATGCATATGGGGATTTACCGGACCTGTTGTTTGATGTTTCCGGCCTCATTTAAAATGCCTAAATGTGTATTTTATTTATGCTTCATCTCTTGCCATGTTAACCAACATTTAATTTTGTTGAGTACATAACCGAGAGAGAACCAAATAATTATTGTGGTGTTTCGTCAATATGCAACTCGTTGCATATTGAGCTCCACTTAATTTGTAGTTTTGGTTGTTGCACTTTGCCATGCCATGCATAGTTAAACCGGACATGCATCATACTTGGTTGTGCATCATGCCATGTTTATGTGATGGTTGTTTACTATTGCTTGCTTCTTTTCGGGTTGCTTCTCTCGTTAGCTTCGGTTCCGTTCCGGAGTTGTGAGGATCCGTTCGACTACGTCCGTTTGTCTTCTTCATGGACTCGTTCTTCTTCCTTGCGGGATTTCAGGCAAGATGATCGTACCCTCGAAATCACTTCTATCTTTGCTTGCTAGTTGCTCACTCTTTTGCTATGCCGCGATACCTACCACTTGCTATATCATGCCTGCCATATTGCCATGTCAAGCCTCTAACCCACCTTTCCTAGCAAACCGTTGTTTGGCTATGTTACCGCTTTTGCTCAGCCCCTCTTATAGCGTTGTTAGTTGCAGGTGAAGATGGAGTTTGCTCCATCTTGAAACATGGATATTTGTTGGGATATCACAATATATCTTATTTTAATTAATGCACCTATATACTTGGTAAAGGGTGGAAGGCTCGGCCTTATGCCTGGTGTTTTGTTCCACTCTTGCCGCCCTAGTTTCCGTCATACCGGTGTTATGTTTCTTGATTTTGCGTTCCTTACGCGGTTGGGTTATAATGGGAACCCCTTGACAGTTCGCCTTGAATAAAACTCCTCCAGCAAGGTCCAACCTTGGTTTTACCATTTGCCACCTAAGCCTTTTTCCCTTGGGTTCTGCAGACTCAAGGGTCATCTTTATTTTAAACCCCCCGTCCAGTGCTCCTCTGAGTGTTGGTCCAACCTGTCAGCAGCCGGTGACCACCAGGGGCAACTATGGGTTGGCCTACCGGAATCTTGGACAATCCGGTGTGCCCTGAGAACGAGATGTGTGCAGCTCCGATCGGGATTTGTCGGCACATTCAGGCGGCTTTGCTGGTCTTGTTTTACCATTTTCGAAATGTCTTGTAACCTAGATTCCGAGTCTGATCGGGTCTTCTTGGGAGAAGGAATATCCTTCGTTGACCTTGAGAGCTTGTGATGGGCTAACTTGGGACACCCCTGCAGGGTTTTGAACTTTCGAAAGCCGTGCCCGCGGTTATGGGCAGATGGGAATTTGTTAATGTCCGGTTGTAGAGAACTTGACATTTAACTTAATTAAAATGCATCAACCGCGTGTGTAGCTGTGATGGTCTCTTTCCGGCGGAGTCCGGGAAGTGAACACGGTTCTTGTGTTATGCTTGAATGTAAGTAGCTTCAGGATCACTTCTTGATCACTTCTAGCTTCACGACCGTGCTTTTCTTCTCTTCTCGCTCTCATTTGCGTAAGTTAGCCACCATATATTCTAGTGCTTGCTGCAGCTCCACCTCACTACCCTTTTCCTACCCATAAGCTTAAATAGTCTTGATCTCACGGGTGTGAGATCGCTGAGTCCCCGTGACTCACAGATTACTTCAAATAGTTGCAGGTGCCGATGATAACTGTGCAGGTGACGCAACCGAGGTCAAGGAGGAGCTTGATGAAGATCATGTTCGTTGTGTTGTTTCGTTTCCAGTTGATCAGTAGTGGAGCCCAGTCGGGGCGATCGGAGATCTAGCATTAAGGGTGGTCTTCTTTTATTTTAGTTCCGTAGTCGGGCCGTGATTGTATTTTGGATGTTGTAATGCTATATTTATGTATTGTGTGAAGTGGCGATTGTAAGCCAACTCTTTATCCCTTTCTTATTCAGTACATGGGATGTGTAAAGATTACCCCTCTTGCGACATGCCTATAATGTGGTTATGCCTCTAAGTCATGCTCCGACACGTGGGAGATATAGCCGCATCGTGGGTTTAACACATAGCCATGTGAGAGCCAAGTAGAAGAGATTCGCGTAGTCCTTGCGCGAAGGGAATGGTGGTAAGGATAGTCCATGGGATCCCAAGTCATCGTTTCTCTCAAGAGCTCATTTCGTCAACTCTTGGGATTGAGAGGTTGACGAGTATACGTGAGTACCTACACAAAACAAAGACAAAGGAAAATTTGTGTGTGCATGGTATATGTACACATCATCCATCATGATGCGCACGTGTTTGTGTTGGTTAGCACAAAATATCCAATGCTCAAATAAATGAGATGCGTAATATAGAAACATGTCATCCATCATGATAGGTTTGTTGTTATGTATAGCATAATGGAGACTCAAATTATGTAATGCATCACGGGAAATATCTAGAGCATTGCTATGCGTGGAATGCATATGGTGCAAGCAATTATGAGAATCATGCAAAGTATGGAATGCGTCAAAATCTCCTAATATGTATGAGGAAACTATGGGGGTCTCCTCATGATCATTAGTGGAAACATCACACGGAGAATATTGACAACATCCAAAACAATGCATATTGGGAACATTGTGATCATGGCATGGCATAGTAGATGAATTGCGCAAATCATGTAAATGAAGCATGGCAATATCATCACATGAAAAACAAAAGCCAATGACCATCATCTTGTCATCTATGCCATTAGTGCAAATGGGATTTATTTTAATGGGACATGCATAGTTACTATGTTGAGATTGAAATGATGCAATATGGGATATCTCACTCATATCATATGACAAGTTTAAAGGGTTGTCGAACATGATGTGACCAAAAGAATTTTCACAAGATATCCTATGGAGCATAGCATCACAACTAGGCAATTCAACATGCTCATCATCATATTCATCATAAATGGGTGGCATATCGAAACATGTCATAATATGCGATGAATCCATAAGGCGATCATCATCATGCAAGCAATCATTTGCAAGATAGTCCACTAGTGGGACAAGAGAAGCACCATCACCTATGTTACCTTTGGAGCATCGCTCATGTGTTGTAGGTGAGGTGTCGAAGACCGAGTCATGGTCATCTTCATCTTGATGGAACCATGTGGGGGTGCATCATCGTCCACCATGGCCATCGTCATCTCCATTGGAGGTATGGACTTGTCGAGTATAGGCGAGTCGTCATGTAGGAGATCTAGCACCAAATAAGAAAACACACTCGGAGTAGAGGTTAGGTCGTTAGAAATCATAGTGGCCTCACATGTTGTGTCAACTACCTCACTCACTACGTGTTGTGGCTCACTCACTTCCTCTTGGATGCACTCACTCATATGGTTGGTGGAGTCACTCAAATGGCTCTCAACCTCACATAGGATGTGTGGCATGCTCTCAAGTGTGGGGCTAGTGGTGGTCACACTCATCCTTTCATAGGAAATGCACTAAATGTCACATATGGTGGAGTCACTCATATCACTCGTGGGGTGGTGGCTCTCCTTACATGGCAATCGGGGCATCTCGTCACCTGTCGGTGTCGGAGAGATGTTGGTGCAAATGTCTCCATGCTTAATCATAGAGTAGTCTTAGCCGTGGATGAAGGCCAAATATGGCACATCATCACTCTCCTCTAAGACCAAAGATAAGGTCTCATGTGCGGTCTCGTAGCTTGACTCGGAGTATGACTCCAATATGGGCGCCGTCTTCATGTTGTTGAAGAGGTTCGTGCTCGTTGCCGTGGTCGAAGGGGATGGCCCTTGTTCGACCTTCTTATCGTCATCTTGTTGTAGGAGGCCCATATGATGTGGCACCTCGTAGCTCGTCTCCATGACCGAAGGGAATGTGAAAGCACAAGTGCTCCCTAGGTGGTTTTGATAATTGATGACAGCATATCTCTTGTTGGACTAACATTTCTATCTAGCATGTTTCAGATAAGTTCAACAATGGAGTGGCATGGACTAAAGGTTGTGGGAACTCCTTCAAGATGCTAAGGACAAAGGATTGGCTAAAGCTTCAAGCTCAAGACTCTTCATTTTACATTTTAGTGATCCAAGATCACATTGAGTCCATAGGAAAAGCCAATACTATCAAGGAGGGATGAGGTGTTGCTTAATGAGCCTCTTGCTTCATGTGCTTAATGATATGCTCCAAAATCCTCAGCTACTTTCCCACTTCCACATATGACCTAAACCCTAAGCCAAACTCGGTCCTACCGATTCTTCCTATCCGGCGCCACCGAGTTTCACTTGTCATAAGCCACTGCCAAACCCTAATCATTTCGGTCTCACCGATGGGATCTCAGTCTCACCGAGATGGGCTTGCAAACTCTCTATTACCCATTGCAATATTCTCGGTCCCACCGAGATATGCAATCGGTTCCACCGAGTTTGCTTGGCCAAATCTCAGTTTCACTTATTACCCAAATCGGTCCCACCGAGTTTTGGTATTACCCTAACCCTAGCACATCGGTCCCACCGAGTTGACCCAGTCGGTCCCACCGAAATCTCTAACGGTCACTAGGTTTACATTTTCGGTCCGACCGAGTTTATTTATTCGGTCCCACCGAGATTGGAAAACTGTGTAACGGTTGGATTTTGTGTGGAGGCTATATATACCCCTCCACCTCCTCTTCATTCATGGAGAGAGCCATCAGAACGCACACACCATTCCAACTCATATGTTCTGAGAGAGAACCACCTACTCATGTGTTGAGACCAAGATATTCCATTCCTACCATATGAATCTTGATCTCTAGCCTTCCCAAGTTGCTTTCCACTCAAATATTCTTTCCACTAAATCCAAATCCTATGAGAGAGAGTTGAGTGTTGGGGAGACTATCATTTGAAGCACAAGAGCAAGGAGTTCATTACCTACACACCATTCGTTACTTCTTGGAGAGTGGTGTCTCCTAGATTTGCTAGGTGTCACTTGGGAGCCTCCGACAAGATTGTGGAGTTGAACCAAGGAGTTTGTAAGGGCAAGGAGATCGCCTACTTCGTGAAGATCTAGCACTAGTGAGGCAAGTCCTATGTGGGCGATGGCCATGGTGGGATAGACAAGGTTGCTTCTTCGTGGACCCTTTGTGGGTGGTTGCTTCTTCGTGGACCCTTCGTGGGTGGAGCCCTGTGTGGACTCACGCAACCGTTACCCTTGGGTGGAGCCCTGTGTGGACTCGCGCAACCGTTACCCTTCGTGGGTTGAAGTCTCCATCAACGTGGATGTAGGATAGCACCACCTATCCGAACCACGAGAAAAACATCCGTGTCTCCAATTGCGTTTGATCTCTCCAAACCCTTCCCTTTACATTCTTGCAAGTTGCATGCTTTATATTCCGCTGCTCATATACTCTTTGCATGCTTGCTTGATATGTATTGTGTGTGTTGAAATTGTGCCTAAACTCCACTTAAACCGAAAAAGCTTAAAAAAATTGCAACTTGAGCATTATGTGTCTAATCACCCCCCTCTAGACACATCTACTTCTAGATCCTACAAGTGGTATCAGAGCTTTGGTCTCCATTGCCTTGGTTTAATCACCATTGGAGGAAGATGGATGTGTCTACCTTAGGGAGTCTTAGACATAGAGTGCCTATTCTTGATGGAGAGTATTTTCATGAGTGGAAAAATGAGATGCTTGTAATCTTAAATCAATATCATTTGAACAAGTATATTGCTAGCCCTTATGCACCTCATATTGATCCTTTGCATCCTACCCTAGATGAAGATATTGACATGATTCGCAATCTTAGAACTATTGAGCTCATCATTAGAGGATTGCCCAAAAATTTGATTGCTAGTTTGCCTACTCATAATTGTGCCTATACCATATGGAAATTTCTTGAGGAACGATTTCCCAATTATTCCTTGAAAACTTTGGATGAAATTCTCCATAAATCTATTGCCTTGAGTAAGATGAACTCTAGTGATCCTAGTTTTGGTAAATGTCTTTTTGAACTTGCCAATCTTAAGCATGCTAGAGGAGATGTTGGAATCATTAATGATATCATATTCAAAACTATAAGAATTCATAAAAGTAACCACTTTGATCATTTATCTAATGAATTACCCTCTCTAGGAAATGATGAGTCACAAGATCATGATGAACATGAATATTATTATGATGATGATAGTGACTTCGATCTTGATGATGCAATGAGACATTTTGGTCTTATGGCAAATCTTCGGGGATATGAATTAGGAGGAAAGGAATGGGTTCTTGATAGTGGATGTACTGATCATATGACCGGAGATGAAGAGATGTTTCATGAGCTTGCTGAAAACAACGGCCCTCGAAAATATGTCACCTTTGGTGATAATTCAAAGGGTAAAGTGGTTGGCCTTGGTAAGGTGGCCATCTCACATGATAGTTCCATTCAAAATGTCATGCTCGTTGAATCTCTTGGCTACAACTTACTTGCAGTATCTAGACCTGCTGATTTCGGTTTGAATGTCCTATTTACTGAGGTAGATTGCCAAGTATTTCATCGAGACAATCATAAAATGGTCTTTATGGGTATGCGTAGAGGTGATCTTTACATTGTCGATTTCTCTAAAAAGGCACAACCTAAAACTTGCTTTGTTGCTAAATCCTCAAAAGGTTGGTTGTGGCATAGACGACTAGGTCACGTTGGCATGAGAAACCTTGACAAGCTTATTAAAGGAAATCATATTCTTGGAGTTAACGATGTCATATTTGATAAGGATAGACTTTGCAGTGCTTGTCAAGCAGGTAAACAGGTTGGAGGAAGACATCCCGTGAAGAACATCATGACCACAAGGAGGCCACTCGAGCTACTTCACATGGATCTTTTTGGTCCCAACGCCTACAAGAGTCTCGGTGGAAATTCTTTTGGTCTAGTTATAGTTGATGACTTTTCAAGATTTACGTGGGTGTTCTTTCTTAATGACAAGTCGCAGGTCCAGAAGATCTTCAGAAACTTCGCTAGGAAGGCCCAAAATCAGTTTGATGTGAAGATCAAGAAGGTTCGGAGTGACAATGGAATGGAGTTCAAGAACGCAAATGTGGACACCTTTCTTGACGAAGAAGGGATTTCACACGAGTTCTCGGCTACGTACACACCTCAACAAAATGGAGTTGTTGAGAGGAAGAACCGGACGCTCATCGAAATGGCAAGAATGATGCTTGATGAATACAAGACGCCAAAGCACTTTTGGGCAGAAGCGGTTGAGACAGCTTGTCACGCAACAAATCGCTTATATCTTCACAAGCTACTCGGCAAGACGGCATACGAGCTTCTCACCGGTAACAAACCGCAAGTTGGATACTTTCGAGTATTCGGCTCAAAGTGCTACATTCTTGATAAGCATCGTCGTTCAAAGTTTGCTCCTAAAACTCATGAAGGTTTTCTACTTGGTTATGGCTCAAACTCTCACACTTACCGTGTCTACAACAATTTCACCCGAAAGGTTGAAGAGACGGTAGATGTGAAGTTTGATGAATCTAATGGCTCGCAAGTAGAGCAATTGCCAATTGATGTAGGAGACAAAGACTCTTCAGAAGCAATTCAAGACTTGTCCATCGGCAAAATTCGTCCAACGGAGGTGAAGGAGAGTACTTCATCCGTCCAAGTGGAAGCTTCTACTTCACGACAAGGTGAACCAAGAATCGACACGGAAGCATCCACAAGTGGGACACACCAAGATGAAGAAAACGAGGAAGTACGTCAAGATGAACATCAACAACCTCCTTCTCCACCACGACAAGAGAACGACGACGTCAACAATGAAGAAGGCCAAGAAGAAGAACAAGATGAAGAAGATGTTCAACGAAGACCCAAGCAAAAGCTCTCACGAGTTCGAGCAAGAATTGCCAAAGATCATCCCGTCGAGCAAATCCTCAATGATATACAAACCGGGAGAATCACTCGCTCAAAAACTCGTTTAGCTAACTTTTGTGAAAACTATTCATTCATCTCTAGCATTGAACCAATGAAGGTTGAAGAAGCATTGGAAGATCCGGATTGGATAAACGCTATGCATGAAGAGCTACATAATTTTGAGAGAAACCAAGTTTGGACATTGGTTGAGAAGCCCGACAACAACCACAACATCATTGGTACCAAATGGGTGTTTCGCAACAAGCAAGATGAAGATGGACAAGTGGTTCGCAACAAAGCACGTCTCGTCGCCCAAGGTACACACAAGTCGAAGGTATGGACTATGGTGAGACGTATGCTCCCGTTGCTAGACTTGAGTCCATTCGCATCTTACTTGCCTATGCTAATCACCATAATATCACCTTGTACCAAATGGACATTAAAAGTGCTTTTCTAAATGGTGAAATAGAGGAGGAAGTTTATGTCAAACAACCTCCCGGCTTTGTCAATCCTAAGAAACCAAATCATGTTTACAAACTTCACAAAGCTCTTTATGGTCTTAAACAAGCTCCTAGAGCATGGTATAAATGCTTGACCAAGTTCCTTACTACAAGTGGTTTTGAAATTGGTAAAATTGATTCTACTCTTTTTACTAAAAGGGTTAATGGAGAACTATTTGTATGCCAAATTTATGTTGATGATATCATATTTGGTTCAACTAACCCTCTCTTTAGTGAAAAGTTTGGAAAGCTAATGTCAGAGAAGTTTGAGATGTCTATGATGAGTGAACTCAAATTCTTTCTCGGGTTGCAAATCAAGCAAACTAAGGAAGGTACATTTGTCTCTCAAACAAAGTACACCAAGGACTTATTCAAGAAGTTCAATATGCAAGAATGCAAAGGTATGTCTACACCCATGCCTACTAGTGGACATAATGATTTGACCAAAGATGGTGAACCTGTTGATCAAAAGGTTTATCGCTCTATGATTGGTTCATTGTTATACCTATGTGCTTCACGTCCCGATATTATGCTAAGTGTGTGCATGTGTGCACGATATCAAGCTGCTCCTAAAGATTGTCATCTTAAGGCTGTGAAAAGGATAGTGAGATATTTAATCCATACACCAAATTTTGGCATTTGGTATCCTAAGAGGTCTTCTTTTGATCTTGTTGGCTATTCTGACTCGGATTATGCCGGAGACAAGGTTGATAGAAAGTCCACTTCGGGTACTTGTCAATTTCTTGGCAGATCTCTTGTGTCTTGGTCTTCCAAGAAACAAAACTCGGTATCCTTATCCACCGCCGAAGCGGAATACATTGCCGCTGGTTCATGTTGCGCTCAATTACTTTGGATGACCCAAACTCTTAAAGATTATGGGATTTATGTGAAACATGTTCCACTGCTTTGTGACAATGAAAGTGCTATCAAAATTGGTCATAATCCTGTACAACATTCTCGAACTAAGCATATTGAAGTTCGTCATCATTTCATTCGAGATCATGTTGCTAAGGGTGACATCAATCTTAAGCATGTTCGCACCGACAAGCAATTAGCGGATATATTTACTAAACCACTTGATGAGAAAGTGTTTTGCAGGTTGAGAGGAGAATTGAACATCATTGATGCTTCGAACTTGGAGTAGAAACTCCATTGGATACATGCAAGACATGAGCTTATGACTAATCCATGATATATCTCTTATGATAACTATCTTATGTCTTGGATATATTTGCACCTTGCATGTTGTCTAACCCATGTAGGTGCTTGGTTGAATCTAATTCCATGAGATTGCGACTCACTCATATCTTGAGCAATCTCTACATCACCAAGACTCTACACAATAGTGGTTGAAGACAGGGAAGCACAAAACCACTCAAACATATCCTTTGACAAATTCTATGTTAAGCTTCATGATTGTCATTTTTGGATACACAAGTGCTCTTCCTTGCAAGAACTAACCCATGTAGGTAGATGAACTCAAACTCCAAGTGGTGCTCCCAACTCTTGATGAACTACATCAACCTTGAGCACCCACACAAGTTCAACTACATGAGCAAGAACCACACCACCACCCAAGGTATGTTATTCCATCTTAGAGAAGCTTTACTCCAAGACATGAGTCAAAGCAACTCAACAAGATGTGAATACATCAAGATGCTTAAACGAAAAATGGTAACCCCATTTTGAGCTTAAACGATGAGTATGACCTATGATCAAGTGTTCTCACTTGACTCCTAAGTCAATATACTCTAACATAGGTGACTATGTCACCGCCCAATTCTAGATGAAGTTCTCTTGTGTTCTTTTCTGAGTTATTGCATTTGTCCCTTGCATATTTGTTTCCTTCTTTTTCAAACAAACAAAACAAAAACTTCATCTAGAAACTTTCACTCTTTTTTTTTGGTTCTTGTTCTGCATATTTCTGCATCAAATTCATTGCAAATCTTTGTGAGATCTTACTTGACTAGTGAGCTGAGGTGACAAGTGTTTTTCTCTGTGATGAACTCGGTTTCACCGAATTGCCATTTTCGGTCCAACCGAATCCCTTCGGTACTACCGAAACATGCCACTCGGTGCCACCGATTTCGCAACAGGAAAAACAGTTTGCCACATATTCTATATTTCTTCTGATCCAGCTCCACTCAATGAATCTTGTCCTCTACAAGCATCACAGTTTTATTCCCTGCTTTGTACTGAATCTCAAGGACCAAACCTATTCGACGGATTCCAGGAAAAACCTTCTTGGAAATTGATGTCAAAGGGGGAGAGAGAGATCACATCAAAGCTTATCATCAGGGAGAGAGAGATCACATCAAAAGCTTATCACCTACAAAGGAGAAAGTACTAAGGGGGAGAGAATACTCAAGGATCCCATATATTAAGGGGGAGAAAGAAATCTCCAAGGGGGAGAGAATACTCAAGGATCCCAGATGCTTGATGTTCAAGAGGAGAGATGCCACATGTCTTTTTGGGGGAAAGACATGTTCATATGAACTCATTTGAATTAAGTTCTATTCATATCTTCAGCTCTGATTTTCTGTTTCCTATCTTCTCCCAATATCCCATGTACGATTCAGGGGGAGCAAGACACCTAAGGAAAGAAATCAGTCAAATTCATTGCATATCTTTATTCTTGGGGACATGTTGAATTCAATGTGGTACCTTGTACTCACTCTCTACATGTCATCCCAGTCTTGGTATTCTTGTGGTTTCTTTTGTTTGCTCTGGCTAGTGGATGTACCTGTGTTATCTAACCTTGTTTGTGCAGGTCCATTCCATCCTAAGCCAACTCAAGACCACAAGGTAAGTATATGCATCAAAATCATGAGTATGAGGAGTTCTTGCTTATGTACATACTGTTTGCAAGAAGGACTCATGAGCATGAAGGTATTTTCCTTGATAATCTTTTGCTCTGATGCATATGGCCAAGATGCATGTAACACATTGCCTACTCTGTCATGGTTATGCTCTCACATGCCTCTATATTTCATATTTACATGAGTGCATACATGTAGGGGGAGCCTATGCTCGTTACATGTCCTTCCAAAGCTTTACTTGCTGTTCTTTATATCTTTATCTAAAGCTTTGATGTATGTTGCCATCAATTACCAAAAAGGGGGAGATTGAAAGCACAAGTGCTCCCTAGGTGGTTTTGATAATTGATGACAACATATCTCTTGTTGGACTAACATTTCTATCTAGCATGTTTCAGATAAGTTCAACAATGGAGTGGCATGGACTAAAGGTTGTGGGAACTCCTTCAAGATGCTAAGGACAAAGGATTGGCTAAAGCTTCAAGCTCAAGACTCTTCATTTTACATTTTAGTGATCCAAGATCACATTGAGTCCATAGGAAAAGCCAATACTATCAAGGAGGGATGAGGTGTTGCTTAATGAGCCTCTTGCTTCATGTGCTTAATGATATGCTCCAAAATCCTCAGCTACTTTCCCACTTCCACATATGACCTAAACCCTAAGCCAAACTCGGTCCTACCGATTCTTCCTATCCGGCGCCACCGAGTTTCACTTGTCATAAGCCACTGCCAAACCCTAATCATTTCGGTCTCACCGATGGGATCTCGGTCTCACCGATATGGGCTTGCAAACTCTCTGTTACCCATTGCAATATTCTCGGTCCCACCGAGATATGCAATCGGTTCCACCGAGTTTGCTTGGCCAAATCTCAGTTTCACTTATTACCCAAATCGGTCCCACCGAGTTTGAGTAATCGGTCAAACCGAGTTTTGGATTTACCCTAACCCTAGCACATCGGTCCCACCGAGTTGATCCAGTCGGTCCCACCGAAATCTCTAACGGTCACTAGGTTTACATTTTCGGTCCGACCGAGTTTATTGATTCGGTCCCATCGAGATTGGAAAACTGTGTAACGGTTGGATTTTGTGTGGAGGCTATATATACCCCTCCACCTCCTCCTCCTCATTCGTGGAGAGAGCCATCAGAACACACACACCATTCCAACTCATATGTTCTGAGAGAGAACCACCTACTCATGTGTTGAGACCAAGATATTCCATTCCTACCATATGAATCTTGATCTCTAGCCTTCCCAAGTTGCTTTCCACTCAAATCTTCTTTCCACCAAATCCAAATCCTATGAGAGAGAGTTGAGTGTTGGGGAGACTATCATTTGAAGCACAAGAGCAAGGAGTTCATTACCTACACACCATTTGTTACTTCTTGGAGAGTGGTGTCTCCTAGATTGGCTAGGTGTCACTTGGGAGCCTCCGACAAGATTGTGGAGTTGAACCAAGGAGTTTGTAAGGGCAAGGAGATCGCCTACTTCGTGAAGATCTACCGCTAGTGAGGCAAGTCCTGTGTGGGCGATGGCCATGGTGGGATAGACAAGGTTGCTTCTTCGTGGACCCTTTGTGGGTGGTTGCTTCTTCGTGGACCCTTCGTGGGTGGAGCCCTGTGTGGACTCGCGCAACCGTTACCCTTGGGTGGAGCCCTATGTGGACTCGTGCAACTGTTACCCTTCGTGGGTTGAAGTCTCCATCAACGTGGATGTAGGATAGCACCACCTATCCGAACCACGGGAAAAACATCCGTGTCTCCAATTGCGTTTGATCTCTCCAAACCCTTCCCTTTACATTCTTGCAAGTTGCATGCTTTACATTCCGCTGCTCATATACTCTTTGCATGCTTGCTTGATATGTATTGTGTGTGTTGAAATTGTGCCTAAACTCCACTTAAACCGAAAAAGCTTAAAAAATTGCAACTTGAGCATTATGTGTCTAATCACCCCCCTCTAGACACATCTACTTCGAGATCCTATAGAATGTCCCATGATCGGTCATCTTTCTTGAGGGGATTCCGAAGATGGAAGTGTTGCCCTCGCTCGTAGTTGGTTGTCTTGTACTTGATGATGTCGATGTAGGTGAACTCATGGGAAGTAGGCGAAGATGCCGTACGTCCAAAGGCGAAGATGCCTTGATAGCACTTGGCGAAGATGCCGAAGTGGTTGTTATAGCCGTAGCTCCGTCTTGGTGGTGCACGTCTCGCGGTCTTCTCTTATGCTCATGAAGTTTGGCCTTGGCGTGAAGTAGGGCTTGTTGGGACTTGTGCATTTGCGCTTGGTGAGCATCATCACGATGATGTTGGCATTGTCGCACTTGAGGTCGTAGTAGATGTCGTTCATCGTCGCCGTGCACATGTTTCTTGGAGGTGACTTGCCCTTCATGACAAGGTTGATCACAAACGTGATGGTGGTCGCCATGGAGATGTGGACGTGGACGACTGGCGCTTGCATCATTTTTGCACTCCGAAGACTTGTGACTTGAACGTCGCCGCCTTGAGGATGATGAAGGGGAAGAACGGTTGATCAAGGTCTGAATCTCCTCCATCCTTGCATCTTGCTCCTCCTTTTGTGCGGAAAGCTTGTTGTCGATGTAGTCCCTTTGCCTTGCTTCGGAGTGACGAATGTCAATGGAGAGGTTCTCGATGCGCTCTCACAATCTTGATTGTGCGCCTTGCATTTGTCGTTGTAGATCGAAGATTGACGCTTTGGTGATGTAGTTGTTCATGCCGTCATTGTTGTGGAAGACCGGAGATGAAATGCCTTGCCTATCCATCACAATACTCGAGCAAATATGAGTTGAGAAAGGAGAAGAACTATACCAAATGTACCTTGAACGATGTTGAAGATGGACCAATGTCACTCAATGATGGAACAAGGAAATAGCACAATTGGTACCAATTCTTGTCAGTTTCTCACACCTACACAAAATAAGGCTTATGGTAGAGCTCGGTGAGGATAGTGGCACAAAAATTTGATGCAAAATGTTAGCAAGAGTCAACAATGTTGAAAGAGATTCACAAATTTGCAAGTGAAACAAGTAGACCAATAGCAATGAATGGCACACAGAAACACACACAGACAGATAGATAAATGGGGTCGTGCGACCAAGGATGAGCACAAAATGTGGAATCCACGGAAAATGCTCGTGTTGCACAACACAAGACAGATGCTAGCACGATTGCTCAATAGGCGGATATGACACTTGTGCACAACCTATAAGATGCAAAATGTATCAACTTTCTATCCCAAGTATGCTATGTATGATGTTCCGGTGGTATGATCCAACATGATCGGATATGACAATCTTATATGCAGTGTGATATGATGCTATGGCTATTTCTTACAAGCTTCTTTGCTCTTTCTCTTTTGCTTAAAAGCTTATTCTTTTTTTTGTATGGCCACTTTTTCACAATGCACAAACCAAGATAGCAATTGTATATATGCGGGAACAAACTTGTGGCACAAGGGATGATATCATACCAATATAATATGGTATGTATGCAATGGAAGGTGTAGATCACTAATGTGCACAAGTAACGTTGCCGACAATACTCAAATGGCTAGTCTTGATAGGCAAGTAACACAAAATAGGCTAGGGGTTATCAATGCAATGGAAAGGGAATATACAATGGAGGGATACCATGATACCAAGATGATATGGAGGTTACCATCCTTGGCGATGATGAGTGGCGGTGTTCTTGATGTAGATACCAAGATGATGGAGACTCGTCCCTAAGTAGCCGAAACACCTTAGGAAACGGAAAAAACCGCGAACTCAAAATCTCAAATGACAAATGTCAAATGGTGGTAGTGAGATGTGGTGGTGGTGTTGCGGAAGCTCAATGGGATTGCGGAAATGCAATGATGGGTTATGCGAGTAGCAAATGCGGAAGTGGAGGGTTATTGGGTTATGTGAGTCGGAGTTGAAGGTCACCATCCCTAAGTAGCCGAAACACCTTTGGAGACACAACTCACAACTCAAACAAAATTGGGTTAAGTTGGGATGGCTAATGTCTGCCAAAGCAATTTTTTAAATGCAAAATGGCTCTTCTATGCTTAAAATTCCCAAGTGTTTTACAAGTAACAACGCTTGGCACTTAGGGGCTAATGCATGATATTAAGAAAGTTTTTTCATGTTGAGCCGGATCACACTATTTGTTTGGACTGATTCAAGACAGTTATGAAGTCAAGTACCGGCTCATTCATGATAAATTGAGTCGGCCCTTGGGTACTACAGGTGAAATTTATGCTGGACTTAAGGAAAATCTAAGACAGAGCATCAACCTATATCACAAGTCTATAGATCATTTAGGTTCATCATAATTCGGAGACTTGGGGCTAGCAGAGTATATGTAAGCTAGTGAAAGCCGGAGAACGTACCTCATATTTTAGTTGCAGTTGCTTGACCATCTCAATTTCCAAGTCACGGCTGGAATGCACATGACTGAGGTATCTAGACAACACGTCACTAACGTTCAGATGAGCGTAGTGAGAGATATCAAACCGCACCTTCTGCCTTAATAAAGCCTCTTGCTTGGCAGAGTGCCGGGCCAGTACAGTTGGGTTGCCCGGCTCAACAAATCGACTACCAGTAATTAAGACATCATGGTCAGAAGTGGTCGGCGGGTTAGCTGAGCTAGATGGCTCAGCGGTAGACGGATTAAGAATGGTCTCATCAACTGACGGCTCGGGAGGGTCTGATTGAACGTGGACAACAAGGTCTTCTGGTGCTTCAGATTATTCAGGAGGAGTTGGTATTGCCGGTTCAGGAGCAGGGTCTTTCAGGTCTTCTGCCGGCTTAGCCACCTTGGCTTTCTTGGACTTTGCTTGACCGCTAAGAAGGATTTCATGAGTTAGTATAATGATGCAGACTTAAAGATGCAGAAGAAAGATAATTTTCCTTACCCGGGGCAGTCTTGAAAGCCGGGAAATGTGTTTGTGAATAATCGCCACAAGAGCGAGAAACCTACTACAAAAGTAAAATAAAGTTAAGAGAGAAAGGAAATAGATTCATTGATAAAAGCAAGAGACAAAGGTGAAAGAAACCTCATTCTGGCATTTTCGAGGTGTTTTTTGTAAGCCGGAGGGCAGTTCATTGTCGTCATTGGTCCGAGCCTGACGGCGGCTCTCATGTTGCTGCTTTTTCAAAAGAAAATGAGGATCCAAATAAGCCAAAGGTTGTGAAAACCTTACTTTCCGGGTTACCAGTCGAGGTTTCTGTCTTGGCAAAGGGGCTGAGTTGGAGGAAATAGTTACCTCTTCTTCCACTGCCTGGGTGGCCCCCGTGTCATCCTGGCAATAGTCAGTGTCAATCAGATTGTAAAAAAATAGGCCAAGGGAGTCAAGCGCTACCTCCGACTCAGAAACATCATCCAGCTTGAACATATTAGAAGCAGTCTTTTTCTTCTTTGACTTTTGGGTTGTCTTCCTGGCGGCTATGGCAGCGGCTCTAACCTTCTTGGCGGCTTCATGATCATATTTGGCCTTCCAGAAGTCAGATTTGGCCTATAAGCAAATAACATGTTAGAAGTTATTCAAGTATTTAACTACTGAAGAAAAAAAAGGTCAAGGGGGTTCACCTCTGGTGCCGGGTTAAGTTTGTAGAAAGGATTTAATCCAACCTTACTGCAGTCCTCGTATTTTCCGTTTAGAAGAATGGTTGACATTGCAACAATGTCCTCCTCAGTAAGTTGTACAGAGCTATGACGAAGAGGGTCATCTGGGCCTCCGCCATATTTATACATCAAGTTGGACCGGCGGCTCAGGGGAATGACCTGCCATGCGATCCAACAACGGATCAGATCAACTCCGGTTAGGCCGTTTCCCAATAAGGCTTGAATCCTTTTTATGGAGGGGATAAGCTTCTTACGCTCAGTAGCAGTCAGCTTGTCAGGGAGCACAAACTTAGAGTCAAGACGCTCCGTGCGATAACCCGACAGTGGTTTTTCATCAGCTAGCGACGTGTCTTGGCAATAGAACCAAGTTTGGTTCCAATCCTTGGGATGGCTTGGTAAGACTACTAAGGGAAACATAGTGCCCTGTCGATGCTGAATTGAAATTCCACCAAGTTCCAAGCTAGGACCATTAGTGCATTCATTCTGGCGGTTTAGATAGAAATACTCTCTGAAGAGTTTGACGGTCGGTTCTCCATGAACCTCACAGAGAACTTGGAAATTGCAGATATTGGATATGGAGTTGGGTCCAAGATCTTGTGGATGAAGCTTGAAGAAATGCAGAACGTCTCTGAAGAACTTTGAACTGGGTGGTGAAAAACCCCGATTCATGTGATCAGTAAAAATGATGACTTCACCATCTTTGGGTTGAGGCCATTCTTCGTCCGGGTCAGGAGCACAATAGGACATAATATTCTTCTCCGGCAAATATCCGATGGTGACAAAATCTTTCAAAGTGTCATCAGTAACAATGGAAGGGACCCAGTTGCAGACTGTTGGCGCTTTTGACGGCATGTTGAAAAGGATAAGCTGAAAAGAAAGCAATTTGCCGGTTCAAATTAATTGGTGCAGTTCCAGGTTAATGATTATAGTACAAATGAGTAATGGCGGCTTAAGTAAGGGCTAATGATATATAAAGGAAAATTGAGCCGGCATGATAAGCTGCCATGACTAAGGATATTCAAAGGTTGCCTGAGTCAGAATTGGCTAAGTGTTGAGATAAACAAGTTTCACAAGTTGTTGCTATTATTTTGGATCAAGATGGTTCAAAAAAGAAAAGTAAATCTAGACCTAAAAACCAGCACCGAGGAGTTCATCGGTTCTAAGGGGACCTTTGTACAAGAGAAAGAAACCGCAAGGAATCTGCGATGAACAGCGAAGAACACAAGAAAGAAACTTGTGAAACCCTAATGCAGATCTAAGGTCTGAGAAAACAAGAGCTTACGGATGCAGATCCACTGCGGAGGATCACCGCCATTCTCTGGACGAGCTCAGGGTGATGCAGCAGCCAAAGTTGAGGACGACAGTGAGCACTGCGGCGGCGGCGGAGATCGAGCAGCAGAAGGGTTGCGAGAGGAAGAAGGAGAAGACTGAGGAAGGCCGGTCGTGCCTATTTATAAGGAGACGGGTGAACAGCCAGGCACGAAAATCGAGGAAGGCTAAAAGTAATGATTATCCAGCTAAGTGGACGCCTCGATTTTCGGAACCCATTTAAGATAAGGATCCGTTACAGATGACGTCGTGGCGGGTTTCCAAATTTTCTGAAGATGACGTCATGGCGAGTTCCAGAGCTTTTACAAGAAGCAGAAGATGGATTTCGTCTAAGTGTTGGAGATTGACAAGAACAAAGTTCAAATCAACCTGGGGCCTAATGTTGGGGATATGACTACCAGGAATGACCGGCCCAGGAGGGGTCGGGTCAATAGCAATGGCGGGGTAACTAAAGGAAGCCCGAAGAGTACACAAGGTGAGGGTTTATGATGAGGTTTGTAGTAGGCCGAAGCCTAGAGGCGGCTTAAGGACCATGAGTATAAACCGCCATGTATGATAAGACTTGTAAAGTAAGGCATGTAAAAGACGTCACCGAGCCGGGCACGTTATATGAGCCGGCCGAGACTCTGTAGGCTACAGGGCGTCAACCCGTGTATATAAGGGGACGACCCAACGGCGGCTTAGGGCAAGAAACAACAGATTGAGAGCCAAGCTAGCGTATTTCGCTCATTGGTCATCGAAACCTAGCAATACCACAACAACTGGACTAGGCTTTACCTTCACTGCAAGGGGCCGAACCAGTATAAACCTCTCGTGTCCTTTGTCCCGATTAACCCCTTTAAGCTTCCTAGTTGCGATGGCTCCACGACTAAGTCCTTTCACTAGGACATCTGCCGTGACAATTCTACGACAGTGGGCAAGCCTATGCGGAAGTGGTGGTAGTGGTTGATGAAGAAGCAACCATCCATAAGTAGCCGAAACACCTTAGGAGACTCAAATCACAACTCAAATAACCACTAATGCTATGGGGATCAATATGGGTTAGGTTGCGAAAGGCTATGGTGGTTTTGCGGAAGTTATGGTGGAGGCCCTAGGAAAAGATGCCAAAGTTCCAAAATTTTGATGGATTCAAAAGATTATGGTAGTATTTTGTGGGAAGGGGGATGTCAATAGCTTCAAAACGAGCTAAAGAACGTCAAAATCGGAGTTCGGATGAATTAGTTATGGCCGGAACAAAATTTCAGCTAGGTCGGTTTTTACACGTAGCGGACGTCCGGAAATGGACGGATGTCCGGTCGCCGGACGTCCGATCGGGTCAGAAATACGCTAATTTCAGCTCGGGTTAGAGGTTCCGGTCGTCCGGTCTGGTCGGACGTCTGGTGGTTCTTGGGGCTCCGGACGTCCGGTAAAGTGATGGTCGTCCAGTGGGTCGGGGTCAACTCGAGATCCGAGTTTCGGGACACGATTTTGGCGGAAAATGGGGATTTTGGGGTCAAAATTGATGAGGTTCATGGATGAAAGATGGGGAAACTTGGGGAGATGCTAGATCCACTTGAAACCAAGCAAATCCATGAATCAAAATCAACAAAACTTCATCAAACCAACAAATCATAAAAAGATGGGGCTATTTTTGGTGGGGATTTTCGAAATTGGGGAAGAACACAACAAAATCAAGCTAGAAAACGAAGAGGGGAGGCTCCAAAATCGTGATCAACGTGGCTCATGATACCAAGATGATATCATGAGACAAGCTGGCTCTGATCCAAGATGATGTAGTGTGGAACCCTAGATGGCCGATCTTTCACGAAAAGAGCGGATCCCGCGAAGAACACGAAGAACACGAGGGGAATCACGAGGGGAAACACGAGAGAATCACTCAAACCAACAAGAACAATCACACATACGCTAGATCCAAGTACACATAGAGATCACACGATCTAAAGTCAACAAGGGACGATACAAAGGGTAACCGGTCTTCTCGGTGAGGAGGTCTTGATGGGGGCCACCCGTGAGGGGGTCTTGAATCCAAGGTGGATCTTCTCCATAGAGGCACGCGGTCTCTCTCGTGGAGTAGATCCGTATGGATGAGCAAAGCTCTATCTCAAATGAGCTCAGCCTATGCTAACCCTCGAATGGAGGAGGTGTAGGAGTATATATAGTCTAGAGCCATGAAGGGGTAAGTGGGAGAGGGATACAAGGCCAAAGGCCCGACTGTGCACAGGCAGGTACCGGTCGTCCAGTGCCTCAGGAGGGACCGGTCATCCTCTAGTCGTCGGACGTCCGCTGAAGACGTTTTGTGAAGAGGCACCGGACGTTCGGTGTCCTCGGACTTGCATTAATATTACCGGTCGTCCGGTGGGGGCCGGACGTCCGCTCGCTGGGAGGTGTTGTAGCTGGCGTTGGTTGTGCTTCAGGCGCCGGTCGTCCGGTGGAGGCCGGACGTCCGCTCGCTGGAGCTTCTTTGGAAGCTCCTTGTACTTGGTGTCCTCGCCGTCTTGTCCATCGTCTTCCTCTTTGTTCCTGGTCATGCATAGCACATATATTTGAGGTAGTAGCCATGTCTCGTATATGGAAAGTGATGGTTCGAAGAGGAGCGAGTTCACCTTGTGTCTAATGGTGTATAGTCGAGGTCTCATCTTATGTATCCTTGGGGCTTGGAGAGTAGTCGGAGTGTACATGGGGATAAATGTGGGATGCTCTGCATCACCCTTTCAATTAGTTTCGTTTAGCCTTGTGTTCTTCGATGTGTATATGTTGTAGTTTCTGTTTCTCTTAGCCTCGTGTTCTTTGATGTGTAATAAGAAGAGTCTTAATCGTCCTAATGCTTTCGTTTTTAGCTTGATGTACGAAGTGGGTGTTCTCACCTTGTAGTCTGTTTTTATTTTTTTTCTTTTGAACTAACTTCTAAAAGTCCTCTTTATCTGGCTTCTACTAAATGGATCTGGGTTGCTCTGAGTATGGATCTAAAAAAGAAGTAACTTCATGTCAGGATGCAGTTCCTGTGGGGAGAGAAGTATGGTCAACCTCGAGATCATGTTTTCAAAATGAGGATGGATTATAGACAGGGTGCCAGTTCCCTAATGATGTTGGATTAGACACAAGGTGCAAATTCCTAGATGATGCTGTATTACACACAAGCCAGGTGGAGTCGGCAACTGTTCGTGTCCCCGTGGTTCTAGTAAAGGCTGAAAGAAAGCGTGTGATACGTCTCCAACGTATCTATAATTTTTGATTGCTCCGTGCTATATTATCTACTGTTTTGGACTATATTGGGCTTTATTTTCCACTTTTATATTATTTTTGGGACTAACCTATTAACCGGAGGCCCAGCCCAGAATTGCTGTTTTTGCCTATTTTAGTGTTTCGAAGAAACAGAATATCAAACGGAGTCCAAACGGAATAAAACCTCCGGGAACGTGATTTTCTCACCGAATGTGATCCAGGAGACTTGGACCCTACGCCAAGGAACAAAAGAGGCGGTCACGAGGGTGGACCCCCCTAGGGCGCGCCCCCTTGCCTCGTGGGCCCCTCGAAGCTCCACCGACGTACTCCTTCCTCCTATATATACTTACGTACCACCAAACGATCAGAAGATGAGCCAAAAACCTAATTCCACCGCCGCAACTTTCTGTATCCACGAGATCCCATCTTGGGGCCTGTTCCGGAGCTCCGCCGGAAGAGGGCCGTCATCACAGAGGGCTTCTACATCATCATAGCCTCTCCGATGAAGTGTGGGTAGTTTACCTCAGACCTTCGGGTCCATAGTTAGTAGCTAGATGGCTTCTTATCTCTTTTTGGATCTCAATACAAAGTTCTCCCCCTCTCTTGTGGAGATCTATTCGATGTAATCTTCTTTTTGCGGTGTGTTTGTTGAGACCGATGAATTGTGGGTTTATGATCAAGTCTATCTATGAATAATATTTGAATCTTCTCTGAATTCTTTTATGTATGATTGGTTATCTTTGCAAGTCTCTTTGAATTATCCGTTTGGTTTGGCCAACTAGATTGGTAGTTCTTGCCATGGGAGAAGTTCTTAGCTTTGGGTTCGATCTTGCGGTGTCCTTTCCCAGTGAAAGAAGGGGCAGCAAGGCACGTATTGCATCGTTGCCATCGAGGATAACAAGATGGGGTTTATTTCATATTGCATGAATTTATCTCTCTACATCATGTCATCTTGCTTAAAGCGTCACTCTGTTTTTAACTTAATACTCTAGATGCATGCTGGATAGCGGTTGATGAGTGGAGTAATAGTAGTAGATGCAGAATCGTTTCGGTCTACTTGTCACGGACGTGATGCCTATATACATGATCATTCCTAGATATTCTCATAACTATGCTCAATTCTGTCAATTGCTCAACAGTAATTTGTTCACCCATCGTAGAATACTTATGCTCTTGAGAGAAGCCACTAGTGAAACCTATGGCCCCCGGGTCTATTCTCATCATATCAATCTCCATCACTTTAATCTTGCTTTGCTTTTTTACTTTGCTTTTACTTTTTACTTTGCATCTTTATACCAAAAATACCAAAAATATTATATCTATCAGATCTCACTCTCGTAAGTGACCGTGAAGGGATTGACAACCCCTAATCGCGTTGGTTGCGAGTAGCTATCGTTTTGTGCAGGTACGAGGGACTTGAGCGTGGCCTCCTACTGGATTGATACCTTGGTTCTCAAAAACTGAGGGAAATACTTACGCTACTCTGATGCATCATCCCTTCCTCTTTGGGGAAAACCAACACAAGCTCAAGACGTAGCAAGAAGGATTTCTAGTGCCGTTGCCGGGGAGTCTACGCAAAAAGTCAACATACCAAGTACCCATCACAATCCCTATCTCTCACTTTACATTATTTGCCATTTGCCTCTCGTTTTCCTCTCCCCCACTTCACCCTTGCCGTTTTATTCGCCCTCTCTCTCTATCCTCCCTCTCTATTTGCCTCTTTTACCTGTTTGCTTGTGTGCTAGTTTGTTTGCTTGTCGTCATGGCTAGTCTCATATCTTCTCCGTTGTCTCCCGAGAGTGAAGATCTAAATTTTAAACAAAGGGAGGGAGAAAATCTAAATGATGCTTGGTATAGAATTTGCAATGCTCAAAATAGATCTACCAGGAAGCAATCTACCTTAGTTATTCTCCGCAATTTTTATGTAGGTGTTAATCCTTGGTATAGATATATCCTCGATACCATTACCGGAGGGAACTTCTTGGGTAGCCATACTTTTGATTCTTATAATGCTATGCTAAATTTATTTGGCTCACCACCTCTTTTGGTTAATGGAACCATGTTAACTTTGGAGCATGTTATGGAAAGACTTGAAATTATTGAAAATAAAGTTGCTGATATTGAATCAATTGAAAATCTGGATAAAAAGACCCACAATCAAATTACTCAATATGGATCTAAGGTAGGAATGACTTTGAAAAATATTAAGGAAAAAGAACCCATAGTTAATGAGAAGATGAACTTAGATTCTACTGGAATTGATAAACTTGAGGGTATCATTACAAACTTGGGAACCGCTTTTTCTTCCGTAAAGAATACTCCAAGTCCTCCTACTAAAATTGCCAAGCTTATGTATGTCCCTAAAAATAAGGGTGAATCATCTAAGAAAACTGCGGATGTTAAATCTATAAGTATTCATCCCGCTCTTTTTGATATCATTTAGGAACCAATTGCTACAAATGAATTTTTCGATCTTGTGCCTAAATGTTTAATAATTACTAGAAATAAAGAAATTCCTAAGGGAAACAGATGCCTCATCGAAGAATTGCCCACCAAAGATGGCAATACCTAGATCTATCCTCGCTTTTATGCCTAGCTAGGGGCGTTAAACGATAGCGCTTGTTGGGAAGCAACCCAATTTTATTTTTATTCCTTGATTTTTTCTCCTGCATAGTAATAAATAAATTATTTATCCTCTGTTTTGGTTGTGTTTTTTTGTGTTTTTTTGTGCCAAGTAGAACCGTTGGGAAGACTTGGGGAAAGTCTTGTTGAACTTGCTGTAAAAACAGAAACTTTAGCGCTCACGAGAACTGCTGTCATTTTTATTGGAAGAGTGCTATTTAGTTAATTATTTTTGAAGATTATTAATAGATAAATTCCTCACGTCCAGCAATTTATTTTAGAATGTTTTGGTTTCCAGATCTTGTGCTAGCTACAGATTACTACAGACTGTTCTGTTTTTGACAGATTCTGTTTTTCGTGTGTTGTTTGCTTATTTTGATGAATCTATGGTTAGTAAAATAGTTTATAATCCATAGAGAAGTTGGAATAGAGTAGGTTTAACACCAATATAAATAAATAATGAGTTCATTACAGTACCTTGAAGTGGTATTTTTTTTCTTTCGCTAACGGAGCTCACGAGTTTTCTACTTTAAGTTTTGTGTTGTGAAGTTTTCAAGTTTTGGGTGAATTCTTGTGATGGATTATGGAACAAGGAGTGGAAAGAGCCTAAGCTTGGGGATGCACATGGCACCCCCAAGATAATCCAAGGACACCAAAAAGTCAAAGCTTGGGGATGCACCGGAAGGCATCCCCTCTTTCGTCCATTTCCATCGGTAATTTATTTGGAGCTATATTTTTATTCACCTACATGATATGTGTTTTGCGAGCGTCTTGTATTATTTGTGTCTTTGTGTCTTAGTATGCCACAATCATACTTTATGTACACACCTTTTGAGAGAGCCATACATGAATTAAAATTTGATAGAATACTCTATGTGCTTCACTTATATCTTTTGAGCTAAGTAGTTTTTGCTCTATGTGCTTCACTTATATCTTTTGAGCTATTTAGTTTTGCTCTATGTGCTTCACTTATATATTTTGAGTGTTATAATTTTGCTCTATGTGCTTCACTTAGATCTTTTAGAGCACGGTGGTGGATTTGTTTTAAAGAAACTATTGATCTCTCATGCTTCACCTAAATCATTTTGAGAGTCTCTTAATAGCATGGTAATTTGCTTAATAATAATAATATGCTTGGTATTCAAGATTTGTGAAACTTTCTTTTGAGTGTGTTGAATACTAAGAAAAGATTGAAACATGATAATTGTTTTGAGATATGGAGGTGATAATATTAAAAGTCATGCTAGTTGAGTAGTTGTGAATTTAAAGAATACTTGTGTTAAAGTTTGTGATTCCCGTAGCATGCACGTATGGTGAACCGTTATGTGATGAAGTCGAAGCATGATTTATTTATTGATTGTCTTCCTTATGAGTGGCGGTCGGGGACGAGCGATGGTCTTTTCCTACCAATCTATGCCCCTAGGAGCATGCGTGTAATACTTTGCTTTGATAACTTCTAGATTTTTGCAATAAGTATATGAGTTCTTTATGACTAATGTTGAGTCCATGGATTATACGCACTCTCACCCTTCCACCTTTGCTAGCCTCTCTAATACCGTGCACTTTTCGCCGGTATCATACACCCACCATATACCTTCCTCAAAACAGCCACCATACCTACCTATTATGGCATTTCCATAGCCATTCTGAGATATATTGCCATGCAACTTTACACCGTTTATTATGACACACTCCATCATTGTCATATTGCATATCCCGGTACACCACCAGAGGCATCCATATAGAGTCATATTTTGTTCTAAGTATTGAGTTGTAATTGTTGAGTTGTAAGAAAAATAAAAGTGTGATGATCATCATTATTAGAGCATTGTCCCAGTGAGGAAAGAATGATGGAGACTATGATTCCCCCATAAGTCGGGATGAGACTCCGGACAAAAAATAAAATAAAATAAAAAAAGAGGCCAAAGAAGCCCAAATAAAAAGAGTCCATAAAAAAGAGAAAAGGCCCAAATAAAAAATGAGAGAAAAAGAGAGAAGGGACAATGTTACTATCCTTTTACCACACTTGTGCTTCAAAGTAACACCATGATCTTCATAGTAGAGAGTCTCTCATGTTATCGCTTTCATATACTAGTGGGAATTTTACATTATAGAACTTGTCTTGTATATTCCAATGATGGGCTTCCTCAAATTGCCCTAGGTCTTCATGAGCAAGCAAGTTGGATGCACACCCACTTAGTTTCTTTTTGAGCTTTCATATACTTATAGCTCTAGTGCATCCGTTGCATGGCAATCCCTACTCACTCACATTGATATCTATTGATGGGCATCTCCATAGCCCGTTGATACACCTAGTTGATGTGAGACTATCTTCCCCTCTTTTTGTCTTCTCCACAACCACCATTCTATTCCACCTATAGTGCTATATCCATGGCTCACGCTCATGTATTGCATGAAGATTGAAAAAGAGTTGAAAAAGTTAGAGTATGAAACAATTTCTTGGCTTGTCATCGGGGGTGTGCATGATTTAAATACTTTGTGTGGTGAAGATAGAGCATAGCCAGACTATATGATTTTGTAGGGATAACTTTCTTTGGCCATGTTATTTTGAGAAGACATAATTGCTTTGTTAGTATGCTTGAAGTATTATTATTTTTTATGTCAATATAAACTTTTGTCTTGAATCTTTCGAATCTGAATATTCATATCACAATTAAAGAAGATTTGCATTGAAATTATGCCAAGTAGCACTCCGCATCAAAAATTCTCTTTTTATCATTTACCTACTCGAGGACGAGCAGGAATTAAGATTGGGGATGCCTGATACGTCTCCAACGTATCTATAATTTTTGATTGCTCCATGCTATATTATCTACTGTTTTGGACTATATTGGGCTTTATTTTCCACTTTTATATTATTTTTGGGACTAACCTATTAACCGGAGGCCCAACCCAGAATTGCTGTTTTTTTGCCTATTTTAGTGTTTCGAAGAAACAGAATATCAAACGGAGTCCAAACGGAATAAAACCTTTGGGAACGTGATTTTCTCATCGAACGTGATCCACGAGACTTGGACCCTACGCCAAGGAAAAAAAGAGGCGGTCACGAGGGTGGGGCCCCCCCTAGGGCGCGCCCCCTGCCTCATGGGACTCTCGGAGCTCCACCGACGTACTCCTTCCTCCTATATATACATACGTACCCCCAAACGATCAGAAGAGGAGCCAAAAACCTAATTCCACCGCCGCAACTTTCTGTATCCACGAGATCCCATCTTGGGGCCTGTTCCGGAGCTCCGCCGGAAGAGGGCCTTCATCACGAAGGGCTTCTACATCATCATAGCCTCTCCGATGAAGTGTGAGTAGTTTACCTCAGACCTTTGGGTCCATAGTTAGTAGCTAGATGGCTTCTTCTCTCTTTTTGGATCTCAATACAAAGTTCTCTCCCTCTCTTGTGGAGATCTATTCGATGTAATCTTCTTTTTGTGGTGTGTTTGTTGAGATCGATGAATTGTGGGTTTATGATCAAGTCTATCTATGAATAATATTTGAATCTTCTCTGAATTCTTTTATGTATGATTGGTTATCTTTGTAAGGCTCTTCGAATTATCCGTTTGGTTTGGCCAACTAGATTGGTAGTTCTTGCCATGGGAGAAGTGCTTAGCTTTGGGTTCGATCTTGCGGTGTCCTTTCCCAGTGACAGAAGGGGCAGCAAGGCACATATTACATCGTTGCCATCGAGGATAACAAGATGGGGTTTATTTCATATTGCATGCATTTATCTCTCTACATCATGTCATCTTGCTTAAAGCGTTACTCTTTTTTTAACTTAATACTCTAGATGCATGCTGGATAGCGGTCGATGAGTGGAGTAATAGTAGTAGATGCAGAATCGTTTCAGTCTACTTGTCACGGACGTGATGCCTATATACATGATCATGCCTAGATATTCTCATAACTATGCTCAATTCTATCAATTGGTCAACAATAATTTGTTCACCCACTGCAGTATACTTATGCTCTTGAGAGAAGCCACTAGTGAAACCTATGCCCCCCAGGTCTATTCTCATCATATCAATCTCCATCACTTTAATCTTGCTTTGCTTTTTACTTTCTTTTACTTTTTACTTTGCATCTTTATACCAAAAATACCAAAAATATTATATCTATCAGATCTCACTCTCGTAAGTTACCGTGAAGGGATTGACAACCCCTAATCGCGTTGGTTGCGAGTAGCTATCGTTTTTTGCAGGTACGAGGGACTTGAGCATGGCCTCCTACTGGATTGATACCTTGGTTCTCAAAAACTGAGGGAAATACTTACGCTACTCTGTTGCATCATCCCTTCCTCTTCGGGCAAAACCAACGCAAGCTCAAGACGTAGCAGCGTGTAGCAGCCCTTGAGAATGTAGCTAAGTTCCAAAAGAAGCGAAAAGAGCCAATCAGATTCTCTCTTCACCCAAGCCAAAGAAGAGATGGAAGAAGACAGAAAGAAGCTAGCAGAGGCAGAGCAGGCTTAGGCGTCTCATGCTATCTAAAACTGTTCTCAATACAAATTTTCCTTCATAATAGCTAGATTCAAATGTTGATGTAGTCAGCATGCCTGTTATGATGTCCGTGCATCTACTGATGTGGCACAAAATAATTTTTTTAGGGTCATGTAATAACAGCAATTACTTTCCAAACAATAACAGATGAAGCACTGGACATGGTATAGTTCAGGCGCAAGCCCAACATTCTAAGTTCAACTTCCACATCAAACTCATGTTCACAGATATCTGCACATTCATAGATAATGCCCACAACCATGATTCACCTCAAAGCCAAAAAAATGTGAGGAGATTTATAAATAAATAAAAAACCTCTAGTTCCTGCTACCAGTGCGAGCACAACAAGTCAGGACCATGCGTAATTAATTACATTTTGGTCATTTTTTGTGTTCTAAAATGTCGGCCGGCTCGCGAAAGGACGTGTTGCTGGCATACGCGCGGATTCAATGGAGGTAGGCAGGGCAGTCTGAAGCCGGTTGCATGCAGCGAGGAGGCTTGTTCAGCCGGGCCTGCAGCGAGTGGTGCCCTCTTGGCTAGCGTGCCGGTTCAATGCCTGTGCTATGAGAGGTCGCGTTCGTGTTAGAGCAATCACTCCCCCTAGTACTTTTTCGATTGGGTATAACAAAATCTCATTTTCCATTCACATTTACAAGTAAAATTCATGGACAAACTTTGACCCAAAATATGATGGGCACTAGTAAACCAGGACGGAGGTAGTAGTTCTTTTATCAAAGAAGGGTTCCCCCTTCCGATTTTCATTACTAAAAACCAACATCTAAACCATAGTATTTGCCCTAGAACTACCAGGTTCAACATCTCGCAACATAAACCCATACAACCATACGCCACGGAGGTAGTACTTATGAATTCCATTTTCACTCCATACCAATCATTCTAAAAATACTTAAGTACTTATAACGCACCATTGAAAATCGGAACTCTTACCCTACTAAAAAATGATGTTTTAAATGTGTCTACTCAATCTGTGGCCACTGGCGAGCCACCGTCTCCAGGTCGTTCACATGTGGTCCCGACCATCAACTCTTACGGATCAAATTATGATGCGAGCTGACTATTCCTACAAAGTTGCGCTCCACCATGTACCCGATACCCGCGCATGTAGCAATCGTGCACCTAAGGTTTTAGTGTTTATTTGTTAACGGTGCCTTTACGTAACTCTCATGTGTGCGAGACCGCGAGAGACCGACTACGTGTGTGTGCCTCTTCTCTTTGTATATGTACTCCACCTTTTGTCTAGTGTCCAAAAAATTATATAGTAGTAATAACTACTAGCAATGTGCCAATGCGTTGCCACACGATCAAAGTAGATTAATAAATATTCACCGATTTGACAGAAAAAAGAGTCTAGTTTTGAAATATGTATATCACTAAAAATATGTTATGTTTCACTCAAAATATATTCCTTTGGCGGTTTTGATGAGATAATGGAGGAATGTTGTTGGTTTCAAGATTCGAGAAGTGGTATATCTCTAATTTCTACTCTTCTTAGCAAGATGCCTGTGAGTTGCACGGAACATCAAGATCTTGTGGGAGAAAAGGATGAACGAGGGAAGGCCTTATCTGCAAATGTGGAGAGGAGTGCGGGTAAATTGTCATAGTTTCCTTCCTATCCTTAGATATAGATCGGACGACCTATACTGCAGGATGGCAGGCACACCATCATCGCCGACTATGCTTTTTATAAGAGTAGAGATAAAAAACAGAGTTGGTGATGATGGTGTGCCTGCCATCCTGCAATGTATGACGTCCGATTTATATCTGATGAATAGGAAGGAAACTATGGCAATTTTGCAGAAAGATACCCACACCCCTCTCCACATTTGCAAATAAGGCCTTCCCTCGTTCATCATTTTCTCTCACAAGATAAACTACTCATACAAATGTATCTTGATGTTTCGTGCAATGCATGGGCATCTTGTTAGTTGTTGCAAAAAGCCCTTGTGTCTGTCTGTTGTGTGTGTGAGAGAGAGGGGGAGAGGAGGAGGACGGAGTGCATGTGTGACAAAGACACAAAGAGTGTGTGTGCGAGAGGTGTCAGCTTAAAATGAGGCAATAGTGTGTGTGTGTGTGCACGATCGAGAGGGCGTGTCTCAAGAAGGGGCGAAAAATCTACATAGATACAAGGAGCGGGAGAGAGACATGTACGCGATAGTGGAAGCATGAGTGTGCGGGTGTATAAACCTATCTGAAGGCTAGTCGGTCAATGTTTGTGAGAGAAATACGAGTTGGGGATGCGAAAGCGAGAGTTTTGTGTGTGTGTGTGTGTGTGTGAGAGAGAGAGAGACAGTAGTCAGGAAGGGGAGTGGAAGCAGGAGTTGTGTGTGTGTGTGAGAGAGAGAGAGGGGGGAGTTTGTCTAATCGGTAAACAAATGAATAATGTCAGTTTTATAACTGGGATGGAGATGGAAAGGAGACCGCAACAAATGTTGTGTCTGTGGGAGAGAGTATTTTTAGTGGCATGAGTCATATCTAGAGACATATAGGGTGTGTGAGAGAACCCCATAGAGAGAAAGACAAAGTGAAAGACAAGTGAGACTGTGTGTGTGGCGGTAAAAACAGCTTAGGTACCTAGTGATACCAGAGAACGGTAGAGACGTGAGAGATAATGAAAACCGTGTGATGTATAATGATAGGGAGCGTGTGACACTTCTCAAGGGAGACGTCGAGAGACCATGTTTACGAAGATAGGAGAAACATGAAGTGAGCATGCGGATGAGCTGGAGAAAAGAGAGAGATAGCTAAGTGAAGGAGCATGCGAGAGAGATGGGCGTGAAAGGAGTCAACATAAAAGGGATTCAAGTATTTGAATTCGAGATGATGATACATGTAATTCATACTCGAACCAAAATTGATCTATCAAACATGCATACTCATATGAATTCACGCGCATCTATGTTATTTAATATGTAGATATTACTGATCCATACATTTTAGTAGAACATAATTTGGTTTAAATTTTTTGAATTCAACCTTATGATTTTGAGATCATTGTATTTGTAAATCATATTATACATATAAAGGAGTAGAATTCTTTGTTGTACTTTTGAAAGTGTATATAAAAATGATGTATATAGAATTTTATTCCAATCGAAAATGGATCTTGCCCGGACAAAAGTAGAATACAAACTGGATTCGAATTGAGTTGGCACGGTAAACGTGCACTCTTGCTCTGCAAAAATTTGAATGAAGCAGGGAAAGTCACAGTAACCGCCCGAAACCAAAATCTGCGAGATGGAAATCACTGCCTATCCCTGACACGCAAAGCCTATCGGCTCAATTTCTATAGGTTTATAGGGGTAGGTTTGTAATTTCACTCAAATGTGACATAACCGCCTCTCACCCGGATTCATACACGGTGGGTACAAAAACACAGTGTCTCCTCGGCCAAAATCGACTCCCTCCCTGATTCATACACGGTGGGTGCCAAAAAAACTCTCGTCAGCAAATATTCGGTGTATGCGAGATTACCGTCCTATCCCCAACCGACTAATATTGTTGTGATGTAGGAAATTTTAAATGGGGGCTATGTTTGTAAATTTCCTCGCATTTGAGACAAGCGCACCCTGAAGACATGGTTCCCCCTTCCTCTCTCCCTCCGTTTCCCCATTCGTACTCCGTGGGCGCCAAAACACCCTCTCCACCCCAGCCTCCTCCGTCCGCCACCCCATCCACCATCGTCCTCCTCCACCATGCCGGGGCTGATACCCCGACGCCGTCGTCCATTACAAGAGATTGACCTCTCTCATCCACGGCTTCAAACCGGGATCCTTGCATCCCGTCCTCTCGCTTCATCCCCGTTGTCGTCCACCTTGCCGGTGCCGCTCCAACGACCATCTCGTCCACCGCGCCCCGCCGCCACCGTCTACCCTCCTAGATCTGCTTCCACGCTGCCGACAACCATTGCTACTGTAGCACCGTCAAATTCTCAGCAGATGCATACAAGGCGTCGCACCAGAGGCGGTACTCTTTCATATCTACTCAACGTATTTATCGCAGCAAGAAAATATATCGCCACTTCTTTACTATGATTTCTTGTCCATCACTTACTTGTTAATTGAAAGCAAACATTCATTGTGAAGTGGCCTTTTTCTGGTTTGCACCTTCAGATCCGCCATGGCACTCTCAACACTATACTCGCAATGCTTATGGTTTCCCCTTTTATATTCCACACAAGTTAAATGACAGTAGACTAAATTTCAAAATTGGGTCAGTCGATTTTTGAGAGCTCGTCGAAGTTCGCCGGTGCGAAGGAAGGGGCTAGGGTGGGGATGGTGGTTGTGGGGGCAGTGGTGGGGCCTTGCCGTACGAAGAAAACTCGACATGGGTGGGGCAGCGGTGGGGGTGGGGGTGGCAGAGGAATGCAGGCGGTGGGGGCAGTTCAGGGGAGGGTGGGGGGTCAGGGTCGGTGGTTCGACCGGCGGCCTGTGCGGTGTTCTGTATGGGAAGAATTAGAGACGAGGAAGAAAAAGGGTTAGGAGATGTAGGATCTTCATCCAACCGCCTGAAATGGTCGACTGACCCAAATGACAAAAGTCACGCGGCTTACATTCAGACATGCCTTTATATTCAGTACCATCATCGTAGCTGCTTAGCACTGCTCCTGAATCCATCAAGCTAAACAACGTGCCACTCGTAATTCCAAACTTGTTGCTCAAATACGAATCTGATATGATGCTAATATTACTAAAACAGATAATGTTTAATTGGTCAACTAATGTTCCTACTTTACTATCAAAAAGCACGTGCACCACTGTTGGGATCTACGGTAGGGTGCGTCGACTGCAAATTAAAATTTCCCTACACGTAGAACAACCAATAATATGCTACGGGAGATGGATCACAGTTCGTTACCACTAGACGCGCAGTGCCGTGCAGCGGAAGAAGAGTTGGGGCAACGTGTCCGCGTGGATCGTCTCCTCCTCGTCCGATCTCCCTCGTACAGCCGGTAGTCGGTTCCCACGTACAAGTTCACCGGAGCGGCATAAGTGCACCGCCTCTAACGGTATCTGCACGTGCAGGAGGAACATCGTGCGGCGGACTGCTAGGTCCGATCACACAACTGGCGGTGAGTGGAGGTCTCTATTCGCAACACATGCAAACCCTAGTGACAGTGCTAAAGCGATCAATCGCGTGAGTGTGCGACACCTCCACATTATATAGGCATCCGACGCAGGCTCAACACTTGGGCCTCGCACGGACCCTAAAGCCCATAAGTCTACTCGGCCACAATCCGAATATAGCTCAGATCACATCCGACCAGTGTCCTTGCATCCGACCTCATAGGTTCCTTCCCTTAAGCGTGCGACCCCTTAGGTTCAAGCCGGCTTGGTCGCAGTTCGGATCACCTCCGAACTGCACAGTTTGTAGCGGCCTCTAGCAAGGCATGTCGAACACCAAACAGACTATGAAGCTAGTTAGGTGAACCTGTACATCACACTTCCATTCCTTTTTCCACAAGATATATGTTGTCGGGCTCAAGGCGAGTCTGTCATCCTTGTGCTAGCCCGACCTCTTTCTCGTTCCAGTGATGCCGACCACAAACCGGATTATCTCATAATCCTTGTCGCATGGCCATGCTTATCCTGGTCAGATCACACGAGGGGCCCGGAGTATATCTCTCCTGATCGGAGGGGCAAATCCCATCTTGCTCGACCACGTCTCGCAGCATGGTTCTGGACAAACCCAAAACCTACCTATATAACTACCCAGTTACGGAGTAGTGTTTGGTCGGCCCAAAGCAAGTCTGTCACCATATCGAGTACATGCGTCAGCTCAGGTCTTAGGACATAGAACATATGTTGTACTAGAGACTCACAGATGACATATCGCTGCATCTCATAGTTGGGTATGTCCGACTCGGACCTTATCTCAACTTGGATCTGACTACGTCGAATCCGACCAGATCCTTCCAAGTCCATATTCTCCGAATAGCATCCAATGCTCCATGGCTAGTGAGACCAAGCCATCGACCGTGTCATATGCATACTAGTTGGCTGCGCGTCCACGCAGCCCTTTCGACTAGGGACCTTTTAGGACAGTCATCTACAATGCATAGTCCCACAAACAAGTCACGCACTTGCTGATACACATCATTGATAATGTCCAAGGACTATCTTTATTCATAAACACATAGGAAATATCATCATACATGATTGCCTCTAGGGCATATCTCTAACAACCACATATAGAAAGACAGCAGGGAGTTTCATTCTTAATGTGCTTTGGTTCATCATGTGTGGGCACTGCACAACGAACATTTTATTATCCAAAATCTGCTTGCTCTTCTTTAGCATGTTCCTCTTCCGTTCTTCTTTAATAAGTACTCTCTTCGTTCCTAAATACAAGTCTTTGTATAGATTCCACCATGGACTACATATGGAGCAAAATGAGAGAACCTGCACTCTAAAATGTATTTGTATACATCTGTATGTGATCCATAGTGGAAATATCTACAAAGACTTATATTTTGGAATGGAGGGAGTATGATAGTAGTATAGTATGTTCCTTGTAGTGAAGATGAGAAGGGACATTTGAAGTGTAAAGGTCTATATGGTCGGTTGTGATGGACACTTTGAACTCTTCGGGCCTCTTTGATTCGTAGGATTTTGTAAACATAGGAATAGGAATTGTAGTGGCCTGCCCACTTGAATCCTATAAGATTAGCAAGGAACTGCGGGAAGCTGTGTCGCCTTTGAGAGTTACACTGATATTAATAGTACCACACCTTCAGTTGAAGAGAGCTGGTATCTGAAGCCTTCCTAGCCGTACCAGCAATACTAGCACATATATTCCAGCAAGTTCCACTTTTCTGATTTTACTCCTGATGCTTACGGTTTTCCCATTATATCTACAGTATGATCTGTGTAGCGGCTTTGTGTCGCACTAGCAGTAGTCCACTCTTGAAGCTAAACAACACACCAATCATAAGTCCAAAGCTTACTTCTTCAAATACGAATTGTGATATGATACTGATATTAGTTAACATACACACATTTAATTGGTCAGGTAATGCTCCCACTTGATTTTCCAAATGCATGTAGCCACATATAGAGAGACAACATGGAATTGCATTTCTTTGGGCACTATGATTCATTATGAGTGGGCAACCAACATTGTATGCAATGAAGCGGAACCTCAAGAATATGCTTCCTCTTCTATTCTTTAACATGTTCCTCTTTTCTTATTCTGTATTTAGTACGTACAGTATGTTCCTTGTCAGGAAGGGGAGCAGAGACATATGCAGTCAACAACTGATAGAGGTGGCCTGTACGTGATCGATAGGCTTTCAATTAGTAGCGGCAATACAACACCGTATTTTCTAGCCAGTTCCACTTTCCCGATTTATATATTGTGGTTATGGTGTACCCCTTTTATGTACACTATGATCTGCCTAGTTGATGTGTGCTCTTGTTATCATGGTTTGGCAATAAACTCTCTATACAGTATATTATGAACCTATCATCTCCCAACTATCCTTACTTTTGGAGCCTATTTTTTGTGTACTTGTGCCAGATTGTATTAATGCACGCACGATATTATAGCACACATGAGCTCTCTCATCAGAATCCAGTGATAGCACACAAGGGTTTACAGCGGCGCCCCTATATTAGAATATCCTCTACATTACAAAGATAATCTCACTACTATATATGTTTTCATGGTTCTTAGATATTATACGTAATTACAGTGAATATCAGAATCCGCGCATCACAAGAAGATTGTGGAACACTACAACAACTTACAAAATTGGCACCAAGGCATTGAGTGCCATTCTGGATGCAATGAAACTCATACGCTCCCCACCTGTAGATTCTTGTTCAAAATATGATCCTAATGACTATTCTAACCTCGAGGAGTCAAAGGCAGATGGTCTGTCCTGTTCACCCATCAAGGTGCATGTTCTAGTTTGGCAAGGTTTTATTGATTGCGTGTATCTTGCATGTGTTGTCTTGCATTTCTTCTACTTTGTTGCACCACCATCTGCTTAGTTTACTCATCATATATGTCAAGATGCCATGCCCATCCATTATCAAGACATATTCCATCTGTCATCATACCATGTTTTTTCACTCAAATGTTGTTCTTGTGCATCAGACATCAAAAATAAAGAGGGTGATTGCCGAACCTGAAGGAGCACCAGCAAAGTCCTTGAAAAACATGATGATGCCGGAGAAATCAGACAACACCCCACTTATATTGGATGTACAACCAGTGACACAAAACGTAGGACTGACTCCAACAGACTGTACACATACTTAACTGGCCACACCACTAGCCCCACCACACAGCACCTGCACTCCAGCAAAAGGTATGCTGATTTCAGTTGCCATAGCACCAGCCGTACCACAGAAAAATCCCACTCTAGCAAAAAGTACAACAAGTCCATCGGCCGAAGACCTATCCCAACTGTAGAGACGGCCAATTCCTGCAGATTGGAACCCCATTCCAGTTATTCCCGATTTAAAAGACAATGCTTTCAATGTTGTTAGGGACTGCATGCATATACTCCCATCATGGGAAGATTATAGTGAAGACAAACACCATTTTCACATCTTCCTGTCCCACTTACGCGTAAGTGCTATTATTCATGATGATTATTTTCCTGTTTTCTGCTGATTAAACACATCAATGATTTACATTACATTGTTGTAAGTAGGTGAGGGTCAATCTGGATAGTCATGACGAGCAAAGCTTGCTTGCGCATTTCAAGGAAGCATTGCAGCAGCATAGGTGTTACCTGAGGAAATCACACTTTGATGGAAAGTCTATAAATGAATTTCCGGTGAAGTCTCCTATGCTAAATTTAGAAGACATTGAATGGAAAATCCTTGTTATGCACTGGTCTCGTTCCCAGGATGACGTACTGTCTATGATATCACATGACAATTTGAACTTCTACTTTTCCGCATGTGCCTTACGGATCTTTTTTGCAGGAAATCTGCTCGAAGAAGAATTCCGATTTGAAAAGAACGACATGATATCGCAAATATGCTGCCCGCTGCTTTGCTCTTGTTAGTACCTGTTGTCCTGTATCACTGTACTTGCATTCATACCTGGTTCATTATGTGACAGCAGTATGCATGATAGCTTGCCTATCAATTGTTTGCTCCAAATTCTCTGATTTGTATGAATTGTTACACTAGTGTAGAATATATCCAATGCTAATGAAAATTTTAGCTCTGCATTGTTCTTGTAAGTACCTGCTGTCCTTTATCAGTGTACTTATATTGACAGGTAGTTGTTCATGTACCATCACTTTGCAGCTTATGTTCCTTTGCCCTCCATTTTCTACACATCAGATCTATATTTACTCTTACCATAAGGTTGGATAACTCCGATGGTACTGAAGAAGTTTAGCTCTGCATTGCTCTTGGTTGTACCTGTTGCCTATACCGTTGTACTTACATTTATAGCTACTTACTTATGTACCATCACTCTTCATCTTATCTTGAATATTCTCCATTTTTTCTTATTATCACATCTATATTTACTCTTAACAAAATGTAGAATAAAGGCAATGCTTATGAAGAAGATTATGTGGTAAACTTCTTGAATTGCCACCCCCCCATCACCACGGACAATGGCTTTATAGAGCCTGTCTTCACCAATAATGTAAGTTTGTCCTTCTCAAGCCTTCAAACTTTGTTGTGTATATTCAGTTAGGCATGACTACAACAGCTGTTTATTTTTTGTGTTTGCATCAAATTGCATGTTTAAAGTTTATTATGTAATTCATAAACAAAAGTTTTTCCTTCTCAATTTAAGTTTTCAGTTGTACAACCAAGTTCCTTCTTCACACCATGTAAATTAAACTATACAAAGCAAGTGATCTTCTTTTGCACTGCATGTATGCTTCTGTTCTTGATCCGTAATCCAATGGTGTGGTGAACCTACCCACTATAGCAGAATGTCATATTCTGCAATGTCTCAACTATGAACAATGTCATATCATTCTACTATTATTTAAACCGTCTCTTTATTTGCCAATCTAAAATGGGATAAATTGACAATACACTAACCATTGATACTTATGAGTTCTTGATCTGTAATCCAATGGTGTCGTGAAGCTGTCAGCTCCGTCACAATGTCATTTCCTGCCATGTCTTAACCTAAACAATACCATATTGTGTTAATGCTATATTAAACTGTGTCGCTTTATTCGTCAGTAAGAAATGTGATGAAATGTCACCACTGATACTTATATGTGCAAAACCTGTCATCTGTCTACTTGTTTATCTTTCAGAGTGAGGACGATATAAGTGTCAAACAAGCGCAGTCTCATCAGCTTGCTCAGCTTCTTGCGCTGCAGCTCCCGAGTAGGGCTAACCTTTCTTGAACTCTATTGAAGTGTTGTCAGTTTTGTATATTATTTTGTCAGCGTGTTTATTTGCACAGGTGGTGATCTTTGATGCCCAGTGTATGTAATCTGTTGTCTGCCTATGCTTTATTATCATAGTGGCGAACTTTGATGCCCAGTGGATGTAATATGTCGTAATTTCATTATTGTATAGTCTAGGTTTTGTTTCTTATTCACGATGCTGCAGTTATTTTACTGTATATATATCCTGTCTTCGTAGTAAACTGGCCAAACCAAAAATTTATGGTACATAATCGGGCCGTCATGCAAATCACTATGTATGATCTGCATCATGGGCCCAGTCATCTTGGTCCGTTAACAGGCCTAAATGTAAACTGGCCCACTAGTAGATTAAACCGCCGGCCCTATTTTTGCAAGAAAACTCAATGGGCTTTTAGGAGGCTGAAAAGTAGGTTGGGCCTGAAACATGCCGAACAGCTCACGGGCTGGCAGCAGGCCGAAATAGATCCCGGCCCATGATTGTGACAATCACATCACGGGCCGTTAGCAGGCCAAAATTGTCTCGGTCCTTGTTTGGCCCAATCAGATTATTGGCTGTGAGCAGACCGGATGCAAACCAGGCCATAGTTAGGCCCAACTATATGACGGGCTTTTAACAGGACGAAATAAATATAGGGCCGAAATGTTAAACATGCCTTTAACATGCCAAAACTAATATCAGGGCGAATTACTAAATGAGCCTTTAGCAAGTGGGCCCAAAAGCATACCGTCCAGTTGACGGGTCGAATCTGATATGGGCCATAATTTAGCCAAAGCCTACTAAAGGGCCGGATCTGATCTGGGCCGCAATTTGGCCTAGAACGTGGTAGCCTTTTAACGGGCCGGATCTCATATGGGCCTTTATTAGGCCCGGAACGTGGCAGGATGTTAATGGACCGAATCAAATATGGGTCGGCATTTGACCCAAAACATGGCAGCCTGTTAACGGGTTGGCCCACTAGTGTCCTCAAAATCTTGTGGGCCTTTAGCTGGGCCATTATGCTTGGCAAAATCTCATGGGCCTTTAGCTGAGTCGGCCCATTATGGTCCGCAAAATCTTATGGGCCTTTAGTTGGGCGGGCCCATATAATCTTTATGGGCCAATTTTGGGCCGGTCCACGTGTCAACATATCATAGGCGCATCTCGCCCATTGGATGAGTGACACATGTGCCAATGCAGAGCTGGCATGTGGTTCCGTCGGCCCATGAGAATTTTACACGTGGAAAATCGCATTGGTTGTGGCTGTTAGTGGGTTATCGGATCCAAAACCAGACCCGATAGCTTAACACCGACCTGACGAAAGCACCCGATCACCCTTGACGGAAGCACTTCTATGACGCATGATTTATCGTCATAGAAGTGAACACTTCCGTGATGATAATTTTGGTAATGTCATGGAACACTTCTACGACAACACAGGTATGATTATCTTGATTCTATCATAAAATCGTCATGGATGTACATGCATGACAGAAAACGTGACCTATTGTGACAAACATGTATCATCACAGAAGTGTATTTTTTTGTAGTGTATGCTCAAACCCATCAGATGCCACTTACTGAATTTTGTAGCATATGCATGATCCCTTCTGACGGGAGCTTATTTGAGACTAGGCCGGCAAAGTTTGAGGCCGTTTATCATACCTTGACAGTGGGAGACGAGAGAGGGGTGTCGCTTGTCACTGCCACTAGCATACACTTTCCTGCCTTGCATTATTTTGCTTTATTTGTTGCTAAGTGTTTTCTTGCTGAGCACCAAACTTTGCTATTTTATGTCATGCACTAGAGGGTGACAATACTTATAGCTTGGGAGCTATTGTGGCACGTCGCCTCTGCGTTAATAAGTCCAAGGGTAAAATACATGGTGGGATTTTCACTACTCGTTTGGCGGCTCACTTTAATGTTGAGATACGCCTTCATGATTACCCTCTGACCAAGGTTTTCCTAGATCATGCAGCCATCGATCACCACCATTTTACTGATATCGAATCTTCTAACATCCCTATTCCAGATAACCTGGTTTTTAGTGTGACGACTCATGATATTATTCCATTGCCTGCCCCTACTTTGTTTGATCATGTTGTCAGGGGCGGATATAGGATTATGCCCGCAGATATGATCGCCTACCGAAATGACTAGGCTGCATCAGAGGAGGAGCCTCAGCAGTCGGATGCATGAATGCACGCTCCTCAGCACCCCGACTAATGTCCATGCTACTGATTGATTACCAAGCTAGGCCAAAAGCCTAAGCTTGGGAGAGTACATGTTTTCCATCGACATTACATTCATGTTCACATATTTCATTCCAATTGTCGGTGTCCACACTTTTTTATTGTATCATCCATGCTTAAATTTATTTTCTCGCTTTCTTCTTGTGTGTTTGCAAAACCTTAGAAAAAGAAAAAAATTAGTTGTAGTTAATTTACTTTCTATGCATGCTTAGTTGTATCACTAAAAAGAAAACCCAAAAAGATTTCATTGTTCTTCTTTTGCTTGTTGGGAGCTTTCCCGTGTAAATAGTCTTTCTCGTTTTTTCTTTTCCCTATTATTTGCTTGTTCAAGAAAACCAAAAACTCCAAAAATATTTCAGTGTGTTTCTCTGAATTTGTTTTCTTTTTATTCGAGTTGTACCGAGGAGAAGACCATGATGAAAATGTTGAGTGGCTCTCATATGAATAATAGTTGATCTAATAAAGAACCCATTTTACCTTGTCTTCTCCTGTTGAATAAAATGTTTGCAGATTCCAGCTTAGTCCACGACACTCTTGCACTATTATTATTTTCACATTGTTCGGTTGTGCAAGTGAAAGGCAATAATGACGATATTCGATGAACTGGCCGTGGCAGAGAGAAACTGGTATGAACTCGACTTGTTCTGTTTTGTGTAAATATGTTTAACCTAGTATCCATGATTCAACCCATTATGATTAAACATGTTTGCAATGAAAATTAGAGATTATAGTTTCTCATGCCATGCATAAGTAGCTGGGAGTGGATAATGATTTATCTTGGATATCAACATTGCGTTAAAATGATTGTGATGTAGTATGATGATATGGTATCCTCCTCTCGAGTGGCTTGACTTGGCACATGTTCATGCATGTAGTTGAATCAAAACCAACATAGCCTCTATGATATTTATGTTCATGGTGTTCATATCCTACTCATGCTAGTTTCCAATGTTACTTATGCATAATGCATGTTCATGACCGTTGTTGCTCTCTAGCTGGCCGCTTCCCAATCTAACTGCTAGCCTTCGCCTATACTAAGTGCGAATTCTACTTGTACATCAAAAACCTTGAACCCAAAGTTATTCCAGATGAGTCTACCATACCTACCTATATGCGGTATTACCCTGCCGTCCTAAGTAAATTTGCAAGTGCCACCTCTAAAAACTTCTAATAATATCCGTTTTGTGTGCCTGGATCATTCATGGAATGACAGGAGGTGGTCGGTATATTCCATGCTAAGCGGGTTATTCTCAGGTCGAGTGTTTATGTATTCGCCATCGCACGAGAAAAGGGCAATAATAGGGATGCCCAGTCCCAAACTGCAAACATAAAAAGCTTACAAATAATCAAACAAAAACTGCCAATGGAGTCAAAACCTTTACTTTTAACGCTTGGGAACCACCACTAGCATGCTTAGCATGGAAGATATTAATAACTGATGGTCGTCAAGTAAACAAGAAGGGTGCATGTCTCAAAATATCATTTACCTCTGTTTTAAAACTTGAGCTCTGGCACCTCTGCAAATCACTGCCTCCCTCTACGAAGGGACTATCTATTTACTTTTATGTTGTGTCATCACCTTCTAAAATAAGTGCCAGAACCTAAGAGCACTGATGTCATGCTTATGCATTGTGTGTAGCTAATGTTGGGTGCATCATGACAAGATCTTTTCTACCATGAATTACAATGTTTAGTCGTTGCTTGAACTTTGGAGGTGCTCTGCATTTATGTTTTGCGGTGTCAGAAAGGGCTAGCGAGATACCATTATTGTCATATTACATCATGGTTGTTTTGACAACGTGTTGCCGTTTGAGATATCTTATTATTGCTCGCTAGCTGATTTGTCTCATTGATATGAGTTAATACAATTTTTAAGAGTTATTGTTGACATGGTTAGTTATAATGTTGGCTGAAAACATGGGTGTTGTTTAAGATTATTTATGCAAACAAGAGCAAAAGAGTTCGTAAAAGTTGTTCTTTTCACTTTCAGTTTATCAACTGAATTGCTTGAGGACAAGCAAAGGTTTAACCTTGGGGGAGTTGATACGTCTCTAGCATATCTACTTTTCCTAATGATTTTCCTCTTGTTTTGGACTCTAATTTGCATTATTTGAATGAAACTAACCCCGGACTAACGTTGTTTTCAGTAGAACTACCATGGTGTTGTTTTTGTGCAGAAATAAAAGTTCTTGGAATGGAACGAAACTTTGTGAGGGTTTTTTAAATCAATAAAGAGAATTTCTGGAGCCAAGATCCACCGGAGGGGGGCACCTGGGTGGGAAGAACCCACCAGGATGCGCCCCCCTCCTGGCACGCCCAGGTGGGTTGTCCCCACCTAGTGGCCATGCAGACCTCAGCCCTGATACTATAAAATCACATATTCGGAGAAAAAAATCAGGGAGAAAGAATTATCGCAATCCACGAGATGGAGCCGTCATCACCTCCTGTTCTTCATCGGGAGGCCAGATCTGGAGTCCATTTAGGGCTCCAGAGAGGGGGATCTTTGTTCTTCGTCATCACCTACCCTTCTCCATCGCCAATACCATGATGCTCCCCACCGGGAGTGAGTAATTCCTTTGTAGGCTCGTTGGTCGGTGAGGAGTTGGATGAGATTCATCATGTAATCAAGTTAGTTTTGTTAGGGCCTGATCCCAAGTGTCCACTATGTTCTAAGATTGATGTTTCTATGACTTTTCCATGCTTCATGCTTATCACTTTGGGCCCGGGTGCCATGATTTCAGATCTGGCCCATTTGTGTTATCGCCATTATATCCATGTTCTAGATCCGATCTTGCAAGTTATAGTCACCTACTACGTGTTATGATCCGGCAACCCCGGAGTGACAATAGTCGGGACCACTCCCGGTGATGACCGTAGTTTGAGGAGTTCAGGTATTCACTATGTGTTAATGCTTTGTTCTGGTACTCTATTAAAAGGAGGCCTTAATATCTCTTAGTTTCCAACTGGACCCCGCTGCCACGGGAGGGTAGGACAAAATAGGTCATGCAAGTTCTTTCCATAAGCACGTATGACTATTTACGGAATACATGCCTACATTATATTGATGAACTGGAGCTAGTGCCATATCACCCTAGGTTATAGTTATCTCATGATGAATATCATCCAACAAGTGATCACCGATCCAATGCCTACGAATTTATCTTATATTGTTCTTGCTAAGTTACCATTGATATCGTTACTGTTGCACATGTTACAAAACTACTGTTATCACTATTATTGTTACTGTTACTGTTACTGTTATCACTATTATCCAAACTATCATATTACTTTGTTACTGATCACGTTGCTGCAGATAATTAATCTCCAGGTGTGGTTGAATAGACAACTCAGCTGCTAATACCTTCAAATATTCTTTAGCTCCCCATGTGTCGAATCTATAAATTTGGGTTGAATACTCTACCCTCAAAAATGGTTGCGATCCCCTATACTTGTGGGTTATCACTCTCTTCAGGATCTAGGCTGGAGAGGAGTTCCGTTTACACGGGATAATAGGAAACAGGGTGATGCAAATGTTAAAGCTCTACTAGATCGAGCTCTCGCCAACCCAATTTTTGTAGGGTTGTATGAATATTCGAGTGTGAAACAAATTAGTTCTATGGTTTTAGATCATTTCTATGTCCTAGTTGAATTAAGATATGTTCCTCTGAACGCTTGGCCTCGCGGTCAACATTCGTTTCACTACGAGAATGTGTGGCAGACTCATGCGGAGTATGATGATACGTCCATTCTGCATCATGCTTTTATATTGATATTTATTGCATCATTGGTTGTTGTTACACAATATATCACAATACTTATGCCTATTCTCTCTTATTTTATATGGTTTACATGAAGAGGGAGAATGGCGGCGGCTGGAATTCTGGGCTGGAAAAGGAGCAAATATTAGAGACCTATTCTGCACAACTCCAAAAGTCCTGAAACTTCACGGAGCTTGTTTTTGGAATATATAAAAAATATTGGGCGAAGAAAATACCAGAGGGGGCCACCAGCCAGCCACAAGGGTGGAGGGCGCCCCCCCGTCCTTGTGGGCCCCCTGGCATGCCTCTGATACGTCTCAAACGTATCTATAATTTTTTTATTGCTCCATGCTATTATATTATCTGTTTTGGATGTTAATGGGCTTTCTTTTACACTTTTATATCATTTTTGGGACTAACCTATTAACCAGAGGCCCAGCCCAAATTGCTGTTTTTTTGCCTATTTCAGTGTTTCGCAGAAAAGGAATATCAAACGAAGTCCAAATGGAATGAAACCTTCGAGAACGTGATTTTCTCAACAAACGTGATCCAGGAGACTTCGAGTGGGAGTCAAGAAACAATCAAGGAGGCCACGAGGCAGGGGGCGCGCCCACCCCCCTGGGGGCGTCCTCCACCCTTGTGGGCCCATCATTGCTCCACCGACCTACTTCTTCCTCCTATATATATCCACGTACCCCCCCCAAACATCCAGGAGCACCACGAAAACCTAATTCCACCGCCGCAACCTTCTATACCCGAGAGATCCCATCTTGGGGCCTTTTCCGGAGCTCCGCCGGAGGGGGCATTGAACACGGAGGGCCTCTACATCAACTCCATGGCCTCTCCGGTGATGTGTGAGTAGTTTACTTCATACCTACGGGTCCATAGTTATTAGCTAGATGGCTTCTTCTCTCTTTGGATCTCAATACAAAGTTCTCCTCAATCTTCTTGGAGATCTATTCGATGTAATCTTCTTTTGCGGTGTGTTTGTCGAGACCCGATGAATTGTGGGTTTATGATCAAGTTTATCTATGAACAATATTTGAATCTCCTCTGAATTATTTTATGTATGATTGGTTATCTTTGCAAGTCTCTTCAAGTTATCAGTTTGGTTTGGCCTACTAGATTGATCTTTCTTGCAATGGGAGAAGTGCTTAGCTTTGGGTTCAATCTTGCGGTGTCCTTTCCCAGTGATAGCAGGGGCACCAAGCCACGTATTGTATTGTTGCCGTCGAGGATAAAAAGATGGGGTTTATATCATATTGCATGAGTTTATACCTCTACATCATGTCATCTTACTTAAAGCAGTACTCTGTTCTTATGAACTTAATACTCTAGATGCATGCTAGATAGCGGTCGATGTGTGGAGTAATAGTAGTAGATGTAGAATCGTTTTGGTCTACTTGTCGCGGACGTGATGCCTATATGCATGATCATACCTAGATATTCTCATAACTATGCTCAATTTTATCAATTGCTCGACAGTAATTCGTTTACCCAGTGTAATACTTATGCTCTTGAGAGAAGACACTAGTGAAACCTATGGCCCCCGGGTCTATCTTCCATCATATTAATCTTCCAACACTTAGCTATTTCTATTTCCGTTTATTTTACTTTGCATCTTCATTTCTCTTTATCATAAAAATACCAAAAATATTATCTTATCATATCTATCTGATCTTACTCTCGTAAGTGACCGTGAAGGGATTGACAACCCCTTTATCACGTTGGTTGCGAGGTTCTTATTTATTTGTGTAGGTGCATGGGACTCGAGCATGATCTCCTACTGGATTGATACCTCGGTTCTCAAAAACTAAGGGAAATACTTACGCTACTTTACTACATCACCCTTTCCTCTTCAAGGGAAAACCAACACAGTGCTCAAGAGGTAGCAAGAAGGATTTCTGGCGCCGTTGCCGGGGAGATTCGTGCCAAGTCAAGTCAAGATTTGACTCCCGACAACAAGCCATTTCTGGCGCTGTTGCCGGGGAGTCTACACACAAGTCAAGACATACCAAGTACCCATCACAAACACTTATCCCTCGCATTACATTATTTGCCATTTGCCTCTCTTTTTCCTCTGCCCCACTTCACCCTTGTCGTTTTATTCGCCCTCTCTTTTTCGTTTGTCGCTTTCTTGCTTGCCTTGTCATTGTGGCTAGTCCTCTATCTTCTCCATTGTCTCCCAAGAATGAAGTTCTTAATTTTAAGCAAAGGGAGGGAGAAAATCTAAAAGACGCTAGGTATAGAATTTGCAATGCTCAAAATAGATCTACCAGGAAGCAATCTACTTCCGTTCTTCTCCGCAATTTTTATGTAGGCTCTACTCCTTGGTACAGATATATTCTTGATACCATTACCGGAGGGAATTTCTTGGGTAGCCATACTATTGATTCTTATAACGCTATGATAGATTTGTTTGGCTCACCACCTCTTTTGGTTAATGGAACTATGTTAACTTTGGAACATGTGATGCAAAGGCTTGAAATTATTGAGAATAAAGTTGCTACTGTAGAGTTGATTGAGAATTTGGATAAAAAGATCCACAACGAAATTACCCAATATGGATCTAAGGTGGGAGTTACTCTGAAAAGTTTTAAGGAAAAAGAACCCATAGTTAATGAAAGAATAGATCAAGATTCTACTAGAATTGATAAACTTGAGGGAATTATCACCAACTTGGGGTCCGCTTTTTCTTCCGTTAAAAATACTCCAAATCCTCCTACCAAAATTTCCAAGATTGCTTATGTTCCTAAAAATAAGGGTGAATCCTCTAGTAAGGAAACTGTGGATTTAAAATCAATAAATGTTCATCCCAATCTTTTTGCTATCATTAAGGAACCGTTTTCTACAAATGATTTTCTTGATTTTGTGCCTAGGAGTTTGATAATTAATAAAAAGAAAGAAACTCCTAGGGGTTATAGGTGTCTTATTTAAGAATTGCCCACCAAAGATGGCAACACCTAGATCTATCCTTGCTTTTATGCCTAGCTAGGGGCGTTAAACGATAGCGCTTGTTGGGAGGGAACCCAATTTTATTTTTATTCCTTGCTTTTTGCTCCTGTTTAGTAATAAACAATTTATCTAGCCTCTATTTTGGTTGTGTTTTTTGTGTTTAATTAGTGTTTGTGCCAAGTAGAACCGTTGAGAAGACTTGGCGATAGTCTTTTCGATCTTGCTGTAAAAAGAAGAAACTTTAGCACTCACGAGAATTTCTACCATTTTTAGTTGGAGAGTGATATTTAGTTAATTATTTTTGCAGATGATTAATAGATAAATTCCTCACGTCCAGAAATTTATTTTAGAATTTTTGGGGTTCCATAAGTGGTCGAAACATACAGATTACTACAGACTGTTCTGTTTTTGACAGATTCTGTTTTTCGTGTGTTGTTTGCTTATTTTGATGAATCTATGGCTAGTAAAAGAACTTATAAACCATAGGGAAGTTGGAATACAGTAGTTTTAGCACAAATATAAATAAATAATGAGTTCATTACAGTACCTTGAAGTGGTGTTTTGTTTTCTTTCGCTAACAGAGCTCACAAGATTTTCTATTTTGAGTTTTGTGTTGTGAAGTTTTCAAGTTTTGGGTAAAGTCTTGATGGATTATGGAACAAGGAGTGGCAAGAGCCTAATCTTGGGGATGCCCATGGCACCCCAAGGTATAATTAAAGGACACCAAGAAGCCTAAGCTTGGGGATGCCCCGGAAGGCATCCCCTCTTTCGTCTTCGTCCATCGGTAACTTTACTTGGAGCTATATTTTTATTCACCACATGATATATGTTTTGCTTGGAGCGTCTTGTATGATTTGAGTCTTTTTTTTAGTTTACCACAATCATCCTTGTTGTACACACCTTTTGAGAGAGACTCACATGATTTGAAATTTATTGGAATACTCTATGTGCTTCACTTATATCTTTTGAGCTATATAGTTTTTGCTCTAGTTCTTCACTTATATATTTTAGAGCACGGCGGTGGTTTTATTTTATAGAAATAATTGATCTCTCATGCTTCACTTATATTATTTTGAGAGTCCTTTAGAACAACATGGAAATTTTCTTTTAGGAATAATATAAAAACTTCCATAGAAGTGCATTGAATACTATGAGAAGTTTGATACTTGATATTTGTTTTGAGATATGGAGATGGTGATATTAGAGTCATGCTAGTTGAGTAGTTGTGAATTTGAGAAATACTTGTGTTGAAGTTTGTGATTCCTGTAGCATGCACGTATGGTGAACCATTATGTGATGAAGTCGGAGCATGATTTATTTATTGATTGTCTTCCTTATGAGTGGCGGTCGGGGACGAGCGATGGTCTTTTCCTACAAATCTATTCCCCTAGGAGCATGCACGTAATACTTTGCTTTGATAACTAATAGATTTTTGCAATAAGTATGTGAGTTCTTTATGACTAATGTTGAGTCCATGGATTATACGCACTCTCACCCTTCCACCATTGCTAGCCTCTCTAGTATCGCGCAACTTTCATCGATACCTTAAACCCACCATATACCTTCCTCAAAACAGCCACCATACCTACCTATTATGGCATTTCCATAGCCATCCCGAGATATATTGCCATGCAACTTTCCACTGTTCCGTTATTATGACACGCTTCATCGTTGTCATATTGCTTGCATGATAATGTAGTTGACATCGTATTCGTGGCAAAGCCACCGTTCATAATTCTTCATACATGTCACTCATGCATCATTGCACATCCCGGTACACCGCCAGAGGCATTCACATAGAGTCATATTTTGTTCTAAGTATTGAGTTGTAATTCTTGAGTTGTAAGTAAATAAAGTGTGATGATCATCATTATTAGAGCATTGTCCCAAGTGAGGAAAGGATGATGGAGAGTATGATTCCCCCACAAGTCGGGATGAGACTCAGGATGAAAAATAAAAAATAAAATAAAAAGAAAGAGGCAAAAAAAGAAAGAGAAAAGGCCCAAATAAAAAAATGAATGAGAGAAAAAGAGAGAAGGGACAATGCTACTATCATTTTTCCACACTTGTGCTTCAAAGTAGCACCATGATCTTCAAGATAGAGAGTCTCCTATGATATCACTTTCATATACTAGTGGGAATTTTTCATTATAGAACTTGGCTTGTATATTCCAATGATGGGCTTCCTCAAAATGCCCTAGGTCTTCATGAGCAAGAGAGTTGGATGCACACCCACTTAGTTTCTTTTGTTCAGCTTTCATATACTTATAGCTCTAGTGCGTCCGTTGCATGGCAATCCCTACTCACTCACATGGATATCTATTGATGGGCATCTCCATAGCACGTTGATACGCCTAGTTGATGTGAGACTATCTTCTCCTTTTGTCTTCTCCACAACCACCATTCTATTCCACATATAGTGTTATATCCAAGGCTCACACTCATATATTGCGTGAAGATTGAAAAATTTCGAGAACATCAAAAGTATGAAACAATTGCTTGGCTTGTCATCGGGGTTGTGCATGATATAAATATTTTGTGTGGTGAAGATAGAGCATAGCTAGACTATATGATTTTGTAGGGATAACTTTCTTTGGCCATGTTATTTTGAGAAGACATAATTGCTTAGTTAGTATGCTCGAAGTATTATTATTTCTATGTCAATATTAAACTTTTATCTTGAATCTTTCGGATCTGAACATTCATGCCACTATAAAGAAAAATTACATTGAGAAATATGTTAGAAAGCATTCCACATCAAAAATTCTTATTTTATCATTTACCTACTCGAGGACGAGCAGGAATTAAGCTTGGGGATGCTTGATACGTTTCCAACGTATCTATAATTTTTGATTGCTCCATGCTGTTATATTATCTGTTTTGGATGTTAGTGGGCTTTCTTTTACACTTTTATATCATTTTTGGGACTAACCTATTAACCGGAGGCCCAACCCAAATTGTTGTTTTTGCCTATTTTAGTGTTTCGCAGAAATGGAATATCAAACGAAGTCCAAACGGAATGAAACCTTGGGGAATGTGATTTTCTCAACAAACGTGATCCAGCAGACTTGGAGTGGGAGTCAAGAAACAATCAAGGAGGCCACGAGGCAGGGGGCGCGCCCTCCACCCTCGTGGGCCCCTTGTTGCTCCATCGACCTACTTCTTCCTCCTATATATATCCACATACCCCCCAACATCTAGGAGCACCACGAAAACCTAATTCCACCGCCGCAACCTTCTGTACCCGAGAGATCCCATCTTGGGGCCTTTTCGGGAACTCCGCCGGAGGGGGCATTGATCACGGAGGGCCTCTACATCAACTTCTGGCCTCTCCGGTGATGTGTGAGTAGTTTACTTCAGACCTACGTGTCCATAGTTATTAGCTAGATGGCTTCTTCTCTCTCTTTGGATCTCAATACAAAGTTCTCCTCGATCTTCTTGGAGATCTATTTGATGTAATCTTCTTTTGCGGTGTGTTTGTCGAGATCCGATGAATTTTGGGTTTATGATCAAGTTTATCTATGAACAATATTTGAATCTCCTCTGAATTATTTTATGTATGATTGGTTATCTTTGCAAGTCTCTTCGAATTATCAGTTTGGTTTGGCCTACTAGATTGATCTTTCTTGCAATGGGAGAAGTGCTTAGCTTTGGGTTCAATCTTGCGGTGTCCTTTCCCAGTGACAACAGGGGCAGCAAGGCAAGTATTGTATTGTTGCCATCGAGGATAAAAAGATGGGGTTTATATCATATTGCATGAGTTTATCCCTCTACATCATGTCATCTTACTTAAAGCATTACTCTGTTCTTATGAACTTAATACTCTAGATGCATGCTGGATAGCGGTCGATGTGTGGAGTAATAGTAGTAGATGTAGAATCATTTCGATCTACTTGTCGCGGATGTGATGCCTATATACATGATCATACCTAGATATTCTCATAACTATGCTCAATTCTATCAATTGCTCGACAGTAATTCGTTTACCCACCATAATACTTATGCTCTTGAGAGAAGCCACTAGTGAAACCTATGGCCCCCGGGTCTATCTTCCATCATATTAATCTTCCAACACTTAGCTATTTCTATTGCCGTTTATTTTACTTTGCATCTTCATTTCTCTTTATCATAAAAATACCAAAAATATTATCTTATCATATCTATCTGATCTTACTCTCGTAAGTGACAGTGAAGGGATTGACAACCCCTTTATCGCGTTGGTTGCGAGGTTCTTATTTGTTTGTGTAGGTGCGTGGGACTCGAGCGTGATCTCCTATTGGATTGATACCTTGGTTCTCAAACACTGAGGGAAATACTTATGCTACTTTACTGCATCACCCTTTCCTCTTCAATGGAAAACCAACGCAGTGCTCAAGAGGTAGCAGCCTCCGGTGCCCATCTTTGGCTATATGGTGTGTTTTGACATGAAAAAAAATATAAGGAAGCTTTCAGGACGAAGCGCCGCCGTCTCGAGGCGGAACCTGGGCAGAACCAATCTAGGGCTCCGACGGAGCTGTTCTGCCGGGAAACATCCCTCCGGGAGGGGGGAAATCGTCGCCATCGTCATCACCATCGATCCTCTCACCGAGAGGGGGTCAATCTCCATCAACATCTTCACCAGCACCATCTCCTCTCAAACCCTAGTTCATCTCTTGTATTCGATCTTGGTCCCAAAACCTCATATTGATACCTGTGGGTTGCTAGTAGTGTTGATTACTCCTTGTAGTTGATGCTAGTTGGTTTATTCAGTGGGAGATTATATTTTCAGATCCTTAATGATAATTAATACTCCTCTGATCTTGATTACGAATATGCTTTGTGAGTAGTTACGTTTGTTCTTGAGGACATGGGAGAAGTATTTTTATAAGTAATCATGTGAATTTGGTATTCGTTCGATATTTTGATGAGATGTATGTTGTCTCTCCTCTAGTGGTGTTATGTGAACGTCGACTACATGAAACTTCACCATTATTTGGACCTAGGGGAAGGCATTGGGAAGTAATAAGTAGATGATGGGTTGCTAGAGTGACAGAAGCTTAAACTCTAGTTTATGTGTTGCTCGTAAGGGGCTGGTCTGGATCCATATGTTTCATGCTATGGTTAGGTTTACCTTAAATCTTCTTTCGTAGTTGCGGATGCTTGCGAGAGGGGTTAATCATAAGTGAGAGGCTTGTCCAAGGAAGGGCAGCACCCAAGCACCGGTCCACCCACATATCAAATTATCAAAGTAACGAACGTGGATCATATGAGCATGATGAAAACTAACTTGGCAAAAATTCCCATGTGTCCACGGGAGCACTTTGCTTTATATAAGAGTACATCCAGGCTTGTCCGTTGCTACAAAAAGGATTGGGCCACCTTGCTGCACTTTATTTACTTTATTTACTTGTTACCCGTTACGATTTATCTTATCATGAAACTATCTGTTACTGATAATTTCAGTGCTTGCAGAGAATACCTTGTTGAAAACCGCTTATCATTTCCTTCTACTCCTCTTTGGGTTCGACACTCTTACTTATATAAAGGACTACGATAGATCCCCTATACTTGTGGGTCATCAAGACTCTTTCCTGGCGCCGTTGCCGGGGAGTGAAGCGCCTTTGGTAAGTGGAATTTGGTAAGGAAACATTTATACAGTGTGCTGAAATTAACTATCACTTGTTACTATGGAAAATAATCCTTCGAGGGGCTTGTTTGAGGTATCTTCACCTCGACCGAAAGAGCAAAGATTTGCTCCTCAACCTACTGCACCTACTGAAAAAATTTATTATGAAATTCCTACAGGTATGATAGAGAAACTACTAGCTAATCCTTATGTAGGAGATGGAACATTACATCCCGATATGCACCTAATCTACGTGGATGAAGCTTGTGGATTATTTAAGCTTGCAGGTATGCCCGAGGATGTTGTAAATAAGAAGGTCTTCCCTTTATCTTTGAAGGAAAAGTCATTGACATGGTATAGGCGATTGGATGATATTGGATCATGTAACTACAACCGATTGAAATTGGAATTTCATCAGAAGTTTTATCCTATGCATCTGGTTCATCGTGCTCGGAATTATATATATAATTTTTGGCCTTGTGAAGGAGAAAGTACCGCTCAAGATTTCAGGAGGCTTAAGTCAATGTTATATTCATGCCCCAATCATGAGCTTTCAAGAGAAATTATTATTCAAATTTTTTATGCTCGGCTTTCTCATAATGATCGATCCATGCTTGATACTTCTTGTACTGGTTCCTATATGAAGAAGGTATTGAATTCAAATGGGATTTATTGGAAAGAATTAAATGGAACTTTGAAGATTGGTAACTCGACGAAGGTAAAGAGTTAGGTATAAACCTTAAGTTTGATTGTGTTAAACCTTTTATGGATACTGATGCTTTTTGTGATTTTAGCACTAAATATGAACTTGACTCTAAGATAGTAGCTTCTTTCTATGAATCATTTGCTACTCATGTTGATCTTCCTAAGGAGAAGTGGTTTAAATATCATCCTCCCGTTGAAGTTAAAGTAGTTGAACATGTTAAAATTGAAGAAGAAACTATTACTTATAATGTTGATCCTATTGTTCCTACTGCTTATATTGAGAAATCACCATTCCCTATTAGAATAAAGGATCATGCTAAAGCGTCAACTGTGGTCAACAAAAGTAATATTAGAACACCCAAACCCTCTGAGCAAATTAAAGTTGAACCTAGTATTGATATGGTTAAAGATCCTTTGGTTGATAATATTGATGGGCATGTTATTTATTTCTGTGATGAAGCTGCTAGAATTGCCAAACCCGATATGAAAGATAAGCATAGACCTGTTGTTGGAAAGCCCATTGTTTCAGTTAAAGTAGGAGATCGTTGTTATCATGGCTTATATGATGTGGGTGCTAGTGTGAGTGCAATACCTTATACCTTATATAAAGAAATTATGAATGACATTGCACCAGCTGAGACAGAAGATATTGATGTTACTATCGAACTTGCCAATAGAGATACTATATCACCAATTGGGATTGTAAGAGGTGTTGAAGTCTTGTGTGGAAAAATTAAATACCCTGCTGATTTTCTTGTTCTTACTTCCCCACAAGATAACTTTTGTGCCATTATATTTGGTAGACCCTTCTTGAATACCGTTAATGCTAAGATAGACTGCGAGAAAGATATTGTTACTGTTGGTTTGGGGGATATGTCTCATGATTTTAATTTCTCTAAATTTTGTAGGAAACCCCATGATAAAGAATTGCCTAGTAAGGATGAAATTATTGGTCTTGCTTCTATTGCCGTGCCTCCTAATGATCCTTTAGAACAATATTTGCTAGACCATGAAAATGATATGTTTATGAATGAAAGAAGGGAAATAGATGAAGTATTCTTTAATCAAGGACCTATTTTGAAACACAATTTGCCTGTTGAAATCCTTGGGGATCCTCCTCCACCCAAGGGTGATCCCGTGTTTGAGCTTAAACAATTACCTGATACTCTGAAATATGCTTATCTTGATGAGAAGAATATATATATATATATATCCTGGTATTATTAGTGCTAACCTTTTAGAGCGTGAAGAAAAGAAATTATTGAAAACTCTGAAGAAGCACCATGCTGTTACTAGATATACTCTTTATGATCTTAAGGGCAGTAGTCCCACTCTATGTCAGCACAAAATTAAATTGGAGAAAGATGCTAAACCGGTTGTTGATCACCAACGACGGTTAAATATTAAGATGAAAGAAGTGGTAAGAAATGAAATACTAAAGCTTCTGGAGGCAGGTATAATTTATCCTATTGCTAATAGTCAATGGGCAAGTCTCGTTCAGTGTGTCCCTAAGAAGGGAGGTATTACTATTGTTCCTAATGATAAGAATGAATTTATTCCTCAAAGAATTGTTACAGGTTATAGAATGGTAATTGATTTTCGCAAATTAAATAAAGCTACTAGAAAAGGTCATTACCCTCTACCTTTTATTGATCAAATGCTAGAAAGACTATCCAAACATACTCATTTTTGCTTTCTAGATGGTTATTCTGGTTTCTCTCAAATACCCGTGTCAAAAGAGGATCAAGAGAAAACTACTTCTACTTGCCCTTTCGGTACCTTTGCTTATAGACGTATGCCTTTTGGTTTATGCAATGCACCTGCTACCTTTCAAAGATGTATGACTGCCATATTATCTGACTTTTGTGAAAAGATTGTTGAGGTTTTCATGGATGATTTATCCGTTTATGAAACTTCTTTTGATGATTGCTTGAAAGTGCAATCATGCCCTTAATATTATTTTGATGTTGATGACAATATACTCGTAGGGGACTAACAAAGTTTGTCAAGTATATCTCAGGTTTTAGTCCCCTTGGAATCAATTGTGTGTGTGGATGATGATTTCAAAAATATTTTACTTCATCAAGAATGAAGGATCAAGACTATATTTGAATTTATTCTTGAGTATAGGGATCCCGCACCATTAAGAGGGGAACATGGGGTCTCGTGAGAGCCTTGCTCATAAACTACTTCAAACTCATTATCTGCTCTTCATCCCTGTCGAACGACCGGTATTCATCGGATGTCCGGCCTCTCCTATACAGAGCCAAAACATTGGACATCCGGTATTCACCAGACATTTGGCCATCTTTCATCAGAGCCAAAACATCGAATGTACGGAACCCTCCGATCATTTGGTACATTCTATATAGTGGCAAAGCATCAGACATCCGGTCCCTGTTGGACGTCCGTTGACTGCCGAGCTCTTGGTCGTCCGATATTCTTCGGTCGTCCGGTACTTTCTCCACCGAGCCTAAACAACAGACATCCGGGATCCTCCGGTCGTCCAGTACCTTCTATACCGTGCCAATACATCGGATGTCTGGTCCCTGTCGGACGTCCGGTGTATGCTGAGCCTTCGGTCGTCCATTGCACATCGGACGTCTGACGCTGCAGTGTTGTTTTGAGCTCCAACGCCACTTATTGAGGCATACTATAAATATCTCCCTCCTATCCCGTGTGAGGGTTGACCATTCAGTTCAAACATCCTCAAGAGCACATTTCACTCACTCTCTCTCTCACTCTTCCACACTAAATCTTAGATCCCTAAGGGATTTGAGAGCATTTGAGAGAAGTTGTCCAATCAAGTGATCGATCCACTCCTTCCCCTTCTTTTCACCAAAGGAATTTGTGATTTGAGCAAGTCTTGAGCTTTTCCCCATCGTTTTTGTTACTCTTGGAGGTTGGAGACTCCTAGGCGGTAGGAGTCTTTTGGAGAGGAATCGACCATTGTGATTACCCCTGGAAAAGTTTGTGAGGGTTTGGAGACCACCCCAAGGCCTACCACTAGTGGTTGAGAAACGCCTTCATGGTGTTGTCTCAAAGGGAGAATAGGGTGAGCCTTCGTGGCGTTGGTGTGCCTTCGTGGTAACATCCACCTCTCTAACGATGACATGGCTTCCCTCCAAGGAAGTGAACATCGGCATACATCCTTGTCTCCCAGAGTTGCGATTATTCCTAACCCTCACTCTCTACTCATGGTTACTTGTCTCTTAGCACTTAATTATATCATATTATGCTTGCTTACTCACTTATTTGTGTTACCTATTTATCTTGCTTAGCCCTTAGCATCATACTTGCAATTGTTAGGCTCACTTTCATATTTTGCATTATTGCCTAATATTGCTAAGTAATAATTAAAATTTGTAATTGTACCTATTCACCCTCCCTCTAGGTCCATCTCGATCCTTTCAATTGGTATCAGAGCCTCGTGCTCTTTTCTTGTGGCTTAACCGCCCTAGATTGAGATGAACCTCGATGGGACTCCCCTTGTTGCGGATCTGAAGAATATGGGCGTGGCTTCCACGGAAGTCAAGTACTTCACTTCTGAGGATCTGTAACGGGCGCTTGCTAAGCAAAAGGAGGAGCATGATGCTTCTCGTGAGGCCTTGGTCCAAATGAGACTAGCCACACTAACCAGGATGCTTGCACCACTTTCTGGTGGTGCGGCCTCGAGGCCAGCTGTGCCTACTCCTTCACTTGGCCAACAACCTCCTAGTAATGAACACTCTAGTGTTCCTTGGCTTTATGCAAGACCTCAAATAGAGAAACCAAACTATAACCCTCAAGGCAAACCTCCTTTACTTGATGACACTACCGATTTTGCTTTGTGGAGAGTTGCTATGAAGGATCATCTTCGATATGGAAATGATGAGATGTTGGAGATCTTGGAGTATGGCTACCACGCTGTTGACCCGAAGAATCTTACTCCAAGAGAAGTATATGACAAGAATTTCAACGACACAACAACCATGTGCATACAGAGAGGTATGACTGACAAGCAAAGGAGACCATACATACATATCACAAATGCCAAGGAATTATGGGATAGCATTGTGAGGACCATGACCGGTACCTCCACTCTCCAGCTTGCTCAATATGAAATTGCCAAGGGTCAATTGCAAAACTTTTCTTTGGAGAAAGTAGAATCTCCCAAGCAACTCCTTGAGCGTCTCATGACCCTCACTGCTGAGATCAAGTCATGTGAGTGTGACAAGACACAAGATGGATTCAACTTGACTAAGCGATTTCTCGTGGACAAGTTGCTTCATGCCCTTGCTCCATATCATCATAAAATGGTGTGGGACATAAGACAACACCATGTATTCAAGGAAATGACTCCGGATGACATCATATCCACCTTCCAACTATTTTAAGAGTCAAAGGCAAATGCTACAAAACAACTTGCCATGCATGGTACCTCAACCTCAAAAATCAATCTTGCATTAAAGGCCAAGCATGTATATGAAGAAGAGCAAAGTGAAGAAGAGGAAGATGATGATGATATTGACTCTGATGAGAGTCCTTCATATGAAGACATTGCTCTCTTTGTCAAGGAGTTTAGCGCGGGAAAATTCAAGGGAAGATTCCAGAAGAAGAAAGTGAGAAAATGTTACAACTGTGAAGAAGCCAACCACTTATCCAATGATTGCCCCCATGAGAAGAGAGAAGATAAACCAAGGTTTCCCAAGACCTTTCTCAAGAAGAAGTTGCCAAATCCTTTGAACTCAAAGCTCAAGAAGAGAGATGGGAAAGCAATGGTTGCTCATGAAGAATCCGATCCGGATGATGTTAGTGGTGTTGCCGGAGTTGCTCAAGATTCTGAAAATACTTTGAGGCTAGTCAACTAGAGTGGTGATGTTGTCACCTACAACTATATGAAAGACTACAAGGGAAACACCCACAAGTGCCTAATGGCAAAGGCCATGGTAGAATATGGAGATGACCAAAACTCTCCTAACAAGGCTAAGGTAACCCCATGATCAAACCCTCCTCTCTTCACTCCTTCTACTCCTAGTGATGAGTATCTTGATGCGGAGAATAATTATGATGATAATGATATAGATGACCCCATGTTTGCTAAATTAAATAAGGTCATGTGCTCCCTCAAAGGAAAGAAGCTCACTATGTTTCGTATGCTTATGGAGATGGTGGGTAAGCACACCATCACCATTAAGGAACTTGAAACCCTCGTAACCGAGGAAAGGAAAAAAATATGAAATCCTTGAGCGGAAATTCCAATGTGAGGAAGCACGAAATGATGAACTATGCTTGAAAATTGGTGCAAACATTGATGTTCATGCTAAAGATCTTGCCTCCTTGAAAAAGGCTAAGGACTCTTGCGAAGAATTGATGAATGATAAAAGTAAGCTTGTGAAGTCTCATGCTTCTCTCTCTAAGGATTGTGAGCTCCTATCTGTGTCCCTCAAGATTAAGGAAGAAGAGCTCACCCTTCTGATGTCTAATACACAATCTTCTTCTTGTAGACGTTGGTGGGCCTCCAAGTGCAGAGGTTTGTAGGGCAGTAGCAAATTTCTCTCAAGTGGATGACCTAAAGTTTATCAATCCGTAGGAGGCGTAGGATGAAGATGGTCTCTCTCAAGCAACCCTGCAACCAAATAACAAAGAGTCTCTTGTGTCCCCAACACAACCAATACAATGGTAAATTGTATAGGTGCACTAGTTCGGTGAAGAGATGCTGATACAAGTGGTATATGGATAGTAGATATAGGTTTTTGTAATCTGAAAATATAAAAACAGCAAGGTAACTAATGATAAAAGTGAGCGTAAACGGTATTGCAATGCGTTGAAACAAGGCCTAGGGTTCATACTTTCACTAGTGCAAGTCCTCTCAACAATAATAACATAATTGGATCACATAATCTATCCCTCAACATGCAACAAAGAGTCACTCCAAAGTCACTAATAGCGGAGAACAAGCGAAGAGATTATGGTAGGGTACGAAACCACCTCAAAGTTATTCTTTCCAATCAATCCGTTGGGCTATTCCTATAAGTGTCACAAACAGCCCTAGAGTTCGTACTAGAATAACACCTTAAGACACAAATCAACCAAAACCCTAATGTCACCTAGATACACCAATGTCACCTCAAGTATCTGTGGGTATGATTATACGATATGCATTACACAATCTCAGATTCATCTATTCAACCAACACATAGAACCTCAAAGAGTGCCCCAAAGTTTCTACCGGAGAGGGAAGACAAAATGTGTGCCAACCCCTATGCATACATTCCCAAGGTCACGGAACCCGCAAGTTGATCACCAAAACTTACATCAAGTGGATCATAGAATACCCCATTGTCACCACAGGTATCCCACGCAAGACATACATCAAGTGTTCTCAAATCCTTAAAGACTCAATCCGATAAGATAACTTCAAAGGGAGAACTCAATCCATTACAAGAGAGTAGAGGGTGGGAAACATCATAAGATCCAACTATAATAGCAAGGCTTGCGATACATCAAGATCGTACTACCTCAAGAACACGAGAGAGAGAGAGGGAGAGAGAGAGATCAAACACATAGCTACTGGTACATACCCTCAGCCCCGAGGGAGAACTACTCCCTCCTCGTCATGGAGAGCACCGGGATGATGAAGATGGCCACCGGAGAGGGATTCCCCCTCTGGCTGGGTGCCGGAACGGGTCTAGATTGGCTTTCGGTGGCTATGGAGGCTTCTGGTGGCGGAACTCCCGATCTATTGTCGTCTCTGATAGTTTTAGGATATATATGAATATATATATATATATAGGCGGAAGAAATACATCAGGGGAGCCACAAGGGGCCCACGAGGGTGGAGGGCGCGCCCAGGGGGTGGGCGTGCCCCTGCCTCGTGCTCTCCTCATTGATCCCCTGACGTGCACTCCAAGTGTCATGTATTGCTTTCTTTGCAAAAATAACTTTTCCGAAGGTTTCATTCCGTTTCGACTCCGTTTGATATCCTTTTCTGCGAAACACTGAAACAAGGGAAAAACATAAACTGGCACTGGGCCCTGGGTTAATAGGTTAGTCCCAAAAATCATATAAAATAGCATATAAATGCATATAAAACATCCAAGGTTGATAATATAATAGCATGGAACAATCAAAAATTATAGATACGTTGGAGACGTATCAGCATCCCCAAGCTTAATTCCTGCTCGTCCTCGAGTAGGTAAATGATAAAAACAGAATTTTTGATGTGGAATGCTACCTAACATATTTATCCATGTAGTTCTCTTTATTGTGGCAAGAATATTCAGATCCATAATATTCAAGACAAAAGTTTAATATTGACACAAAAAATATAATATTTCAAGCATACTAACTAAGCAATCATGTCTTCTCAAAATAACATGGCCAAAGAAAGTTCATCCCTACAAAATCATATAGTTTGGTCATGCTCCATTTTCATCACACAAGAATGCTCTCATCATGCACAACCCCAATGACAAGCCAAGCAATTGTTTCATACTTTAGTAATCTCAAACTTTTTTCAACTTTTACGCAATACATGAGCGTGAGCCATGGATATAGCATTATGGGTGGAATAGAATATAATGAGGGGGTTATGTGGAAAAGAAAAAAAGGATAAAGTCTCACATCGACGCGGCTAATCAATGGGCTAGGGAGATGCCCATCAATTGATGTCAATGCAAGGAGTAGGGATTGCGATGCAATGGATGCACTAGAGCTATAAATGTATGAAAGGTCAACAAAAGAAACTAAGTGGGTGTGCATCCAACTTGCTTGCTCACGAAGACCTAGGGCACTTGAGGAGGCCCATTGTTGGAATATACAAGCCAAGTTCTATAATGAAAATTTCCCACTAGTATATGAAAGTGACAAAACAAAAGACTCTCTATCATGAAGATCATGGTGCTACTTTGAAGCACAAGTGTGGAAAAAAGGACAGTAGCATTGTCCCTTTTATTTTATTTTTTCCTTTTTTATTTGGCCTTTCTTTTTTTTCCTTTTTTATTTGGCCTTTCTTTTCTTTTTCTTTTTTGGGCCTTCCCTTTTTTATTTGGCCTTTCTCTTCTTTTTTTGGGGGGGGGGAATGCTCTATTAATGATGATCATCACACTTCTATTTATTTACAACTCAAATATTACAACTCGATACTAGAACAAGATATGACTCTATATGAATGCCTCCGGCGGTGTACCGGGATTGCGAAGAATCAAGAGTGACATGTATGAAAAATTATGAACGGTGGCTTGGACACAAATATGATGTCAACTACATGATCATGCAAAGCAATATGACAATGATGATGCGTTTCATAATAAACGGAACGGTGGAAAGTTGCATGGCAATATATCTTGGAATGGCTATGGAAATGCCATAATAGGTAGGTATGGTGGCTGTTTTGAGGAAGATATAGGGAGGTTTATATGTGATAGAGCGTATCATATCACGGGGTTTGGATGCACCGGCGAAGTTTGCACCAACTCTCAATGTGAGAAAGGGCAATGCACGGTACCGAAGAGGCTAGCAATGATGGAAGGGTAAGAGTGTGTATAATCCATGGACTCAACATTAGTCATAAAGAACTCACATACTTATTGCAAAAATCTACAAGTCATCAAAAACCAAGCATTATGCGCATGCTCCTAGGGGGATAGATTGGTAGGAAAAGACCATCGCTCGTCCCCGACCGCCACTCATAAGGAAGACAATCAAATAACACCTCATGTTCCAAATTTGTTACACAACGTTTACCATACGTACATGCTACGGGACTTGCAAACTTCAACACAAGTATTCCTCAAATTCACAACTACCCAACTAGCACAACTTTGATATCACTATCTCCATATCTCAAAACAATCATCAAGTATCAAACTTCTCTTAGTATTCAATGCACTTATATGAAAGTTTTTATTATATCCCTCTTGGATGCCCATCATATTAGGACTAGTTTCATAACCAAAGCAAAATACCATGCTGTTCTAAAGACTCTCAAAATAATATAAGTGACGCATGAGAGTTCATCTATTTCTATAAAATAAAACCACTGCCGTGCTCTAAAAAGATATAAGTGAAGCACTAGAGCAACAACAAACTACTCCGAAAGATATAAGTGAAGATCAATGAGTAGTCGAATAATTATGCAACTATATGAAGACTCTCTAACATTTAAGAATTTCCGATCTTGGTATTTTATTCAAACAGCAAGCAAATCCTAACAAAACAAATTCACGCTCCAAGCAAAACACATATCATGTGGTGAATAAAAATATAGCTCCAAGTAAAGTTACCGATGAATGAAGACGAAAGAGGGGATGCCTTCAGGGGCATCCCCAAGCTTAGGCTCTTGGTTGTCCTTGAATATTACCTTGGGGTGCCTTGGTCATCCCCAAGCTTAGGCTCTTGCCACTCCTTATTCCATAGTCCATCGAATCCTTACCCAAAACTTGAAAACTTCACAACACAAAATTTAACAGAAAACTCATAAGCTCCGTTAGCCAAACAAAACAAAACTCCACTTGAAGGTATTGTAATGAAATCATTATTTATTTATATTGGTGTTAAACCTACTGCATTCCAACTTCTCTATGGATTATAAACTCTTTTACTAGCCATAGATTCATCAAAATAAGTACACAACACATGAAAAACAGAATCTGTCAAAAATAGAACAGTCTGTAGTAATCTGTAAATACGAAAACTTCTGGAACCTCAAAAATTCTAAAATAAATTTCTGGACGTGAGGAATTTATCTATTAATCATCTTCAAAAATAATTAACTAAATATCACTTTCCAAATAAAAAGGGCAGCAATTCTCGTGAGCGCTAAAGTTTCTGTTTTTTTACAGCAAGATCAAAAAGACTTTCCCCAAGTCTTCCCAACGGTTCTACTTGGCACAAACACTAACTAAAGTCATAAAACCACATCTAAACAGAGGCTAGATGAATAATTCATTACTAAACAGGAGCAAAAACTAAAGAACAAGAATAGGATTGGGTTGCCTCCCAACAAGCGCTATCGTTTAACGCCCCTAGCTAGGCATGATGATTTCAATGATGCTCACATAAAGGATAAGAATTGAAACATAAAGAGAGCATCATGAAGAATATGACTAAAGTCTAACCCACTTCCTATGCATAGGGATTTTGTGAGCAAACAACTTATGGGAACAATAATCAACTAGCATAGGAAGGCAAAACAAGCATAACTTCATAACTTTAAGCACATAGAGAGGAAACTTGATATTATTGCAATTCCTACAAGCATATATTCCTCCCTCATAATAATTTTCAGAAGTATTATGAATGAATTCAACAATATAACCATCACATAAAGCATTCTTTTCATGATATACAATCATAGAAATTTTATTACTCTCCACATAAGCAAAATTCTTCTCATTCAGAATAGTGGGAGTATCATAAGAGACTCGAATGCTATAAATTGTTTCCACATAAAAAGAGTAATGTTCAGAAAAAGGGTAATCATAATCATGACAAGTTTTATAAATATAATCATTACTACTTTTTATAGCATATGTATCATCACAATAATTATCATAAGTAGCAACTTTGCTCTCATCGTAATCGATTGAAACCTCTTCCAAGATAGTGGAATCATCACTAAATAAAGTCATGACCTCTCCAAATCCACTTTCATAATTATCATAATAAGATTCAACATCTTCCAAAATAGTGGTATCATTACTTCCTAAAGTTGACACTCTTCCAAACCCACTTTCATCAATATAATCATCATAAGTAGGAGGCATGCTATCATCATTATAAATTTGAATATCAAAACTTAGGAGACTAAAAATATCATCTTCATTAAAATAGCTTACCCAAGCTTGGGACAAACATTACTTGCAGCAAATATATTCTCAAAAACATCATCTTCATCAAACATAGCATCCCCAAGCTTAGGCCTTTTCATATCATAAGCATAATCACTCTCATCATTAATAGTATGGATAGCACCAATACTATAGCAATTATCATATTCTTCCAAGCAAGTGCCAAAAAGATTTTCAAGATCATAAGAAGTATCATTATCTTCCACAATTATATTTTCATGAGGCACAATAGTAATAGGAGCAGCATTATTTAGGAGAGTTATCTTTTTACCTCTCTTCCTTTTTCTTTTCTTCTTCTTCACCACATCATGTGTGGGTTGAATCCTCTTTTTGGAGCTCCTTATTAATGAGATTGGTTCAATAGGAGGCTCCCCCTCGTTACCTGATTCATCATAAGAAATAATAGGAGGGTATTTGGAAGTCTCTTCCCTTCCATTAGTATTCTCTTCATCTTCTATTTGTTTTCTTTTCTTTATGTAGTTGGCAATATAAGGATTTTCAATACAATTCACCGCACAATACATATAAATTTCCTCTAGATCAAAGCCAAGAAGTTTATCACGGGCAAATACTGGAAGATAGTTAGTTATACGTTTCATTTCTTCGTAACCCGTAAGCAAACTAAGTTCATTATGATGTGCAAGAGAAATCAAGTCATCACAATTTTTGGAAATGATTAGATCATGAAACAATTTGCATCGGATGGTTAAATGACGACATTCATTGCAAAGCTCACAAGTATGACCAAGAAAATTTAAATTTTTAGCACAAACAGCTAGCCTTTCTTGCAACAATTTAGTTTCCAAGTACTTATGCCTCTTGCATAATCTATCTTCCCTAATTGGTGTGTACTTGCAAAGCCAATGCACTACATAAAAATTGACATGTTTATAGGAGACATTTTCATCATAACTAGTGCAATCATCATTAGTACTATGGATATTCAAGGAGTTCGTACTAACAACATTGCAATCATGCTCATTATTCAAAGATTTAGTGCCAAACATTTTAATGCATTCTTCTTCTAGCACTTGAGCAAAATGTTCCTTTCCATCATACTCACGAAAGATATTAAAAAGATGAAGCGCATGAGGCAAACTTAATTCCATTTTTTGTAATTTTCTTTTGTAAACTAAACTAGTGATAAAACAAGAAACTAAAAGACTCGATTGCAAGATCTAAAGATATACCTTCAAGCACTAACCTCCCTGACAACGACGCCAGAAAAGAGGTTGATGACTACTACACAGCCTTCTTCTTATAGACGTTGTTGGGCCTCCAAGTGCACAGGTTTGTAGGACAATAGCAAATTTCCCTCAAGTGGATGACCTAAGGTTTATCAATCCGTAGGAGGCGTAGGATGAAGATGGTCTCTCTCAAGAAACAATACAACCAAATAACAAAGAGTCTCTTGTGTCCTCAACACACCCAATACAATGGTAAATTGTATAGGTGCACTAGTTCGGCGAAGAGATGCTGATACAAGTGGTATATGGATAGTAGATATAGGTTTTTGTAATCTGAAAATATAAAAACATCAAGGTAACTAATGATAAAAGTGAGCGTAAACGGTATTGCAATGTGTTGAAACAAGGCCTAGGGTTCATACTTTCACTAGTGCAAGTCCTCTCAACAATAATAACATAATTGGATCACACAATCTATACTCAACATGGAACAAAGAGTCACTCCAAAGTCACTAATAGCGGAGAACAAACGAAGAGATTATGGTAGGGTACGAAACCACCTCAAAGTTATTCTTTCCAATCAATCCGTTGGGCTATTCCTATAAGTGCCACAAACAGCCCTAGAGTTCGTACTAGAATAACACCTTAAGACACAAATCAACCAAAACCCTAATGTCACCTAGATACTCCAATGTCACCTCAAGTATCCGTGGGTATGATTATACGATATGCATCACACAATCTCAGATTCATCTATTCAACCAACACATAGAACCTCAAAGAGTGCCCCAAAGTTTCTACCAGAGAGTCGAGACAAAACGTGTGCCAACCCCTATGCATAGATTCCCAAGGTCACGGAACCCGCAAGTTGATCAGCAAAACATACATCAAGTGGATCATAGAATACCCCATTGTCACCACAGGTATCCCACGCAAGACATACATCAAGTGTTCTCAAATCCTTAAAGACTCAATCCGATAAGATAACTTCAAAGAGAAAACTCAATCCATTACAAGAGAGTAGAGGGGGGAAACATCATAAGATCCAACTATAATAGCAAAGCTCGCGATACATCAAGATCGTACCACCTCAAGAACACGAGAGAGAGAGAGAGAGAGATCAAACACATAGCTACTGATACATGCCCTCAGCCCCGAGGGAGAACTACTCCCACCTCGTCATGGAGAGCACCGGGATGATGAAGATGGCCACCGGAGAGGGATTCCCCCTCTGGTAGGGTGCCGGAACGGGTCTAGATTGGCTTTCGGTGGCTACGGAGGCTTCTGGCGGCGGAACTCCCGATCTATTGTCGTCTCTGATAGTTTTAGGGTATATGGATATATGTAGGTGGAAGAAATACATCAGGGGAGCCATGAGGGGCCCACGAGGGTGGAGGGTGCACCCAGGGGGTGGGCGCCCCCCTGCCTCATGTAGCGACCCGACCCGAATGGATCAAGTGCTCTGTGCTCAGGTGTCATCCCTGGATCAGTAATGCTGACACCACACAGTACATCGAAGGATTTATAGCAGAGTGGCAATCACACACTTATTACATCGTTGTCTCAAAGAGAACTTATTACAATAAATATGGCTTAAGGCCATCTAGTGTCGATAACAGCGGAAGACTTGGAAGATAAATGGGTCCATCAACTCCAATGGCATCACTGAGTATAGGGCCCCGACCTAAAAACACCTTACTCGTCGTCTGAAAAGTCTGCAACATGAAAAGTTGCTTCCCGAAAACGGGTCAGCACATGGAATATGTTGGCAAAGTAACACATAGAGAGTAATGGAATGAAACAGCTATACTATATGCACATATGGCTGGTGGAAAGCTCTATGGTTACAGTTTTGCATAAAGCCAGTTTTTCCCTACTGCAAAGGAATAAATTTATTTAACTATCATGGTAGTTGTTAAACATCGAGAATGGTTGACAGCATTCCGATCCCAATTAAGTGAACAATTAAAACCCAACAACATTAATTAGAAGTAACATGATGAGATTCACATGATATTCAAGTACTAGATACTCAAGTTGTCCATAACCGGGGACACGGCTAATCATGATTAGTTTGTACACTCTGCAGAGGTTTGCGCACTTTTCCCCACAAGACTCGATCGCCTCCGTTTGGTTTCTCGCACTACAGGGTGTTTGAGAAGACGGATGACCGAGACACAGTCTTTCAGAAGCACTAGCACCTTACATGTGGGTAGACCGGTACCACCTACAACCCCTACATCTGCTAGTCCACCCCGTAAGAGTTCGCACAACTTAGTCAACTATGCCAGAGCCCATAGTAGCATGTGGCTGCACACGGAAGTTTCTAGCATGAATGATCTTATGATCGCTTTGAGCCTGGGTGGCGGTCCAAAATAAAACAGGCAAGTCCTGATAGACATCAGGTGCCTCAATCCACCCAGATGTGTGTTTAAGTTGCCACCTTAGATAAACCATTAAAATTATCAACTCACATCTGTCATGGATATCACTCACCCAATCCACGTCTACTAGCATAGCATGGCATAATAAGAAAACGTAGAAGTAACTCCCAAAGGTTTCATAATAATACAGGTGATAGGTACTACCTCATCTACTTCCCATCCCACAGTTTAATTAGATCCTAATCATGCAATGTGTGAGGATTTATCTAATGCAATAAACTGGGTTGTAGAAAAAGGTATGGTCAAAGTGTTACTTGCCTTGCTGATGATCCGCGAGACCTAGGGTTTGGAAGTAACAAGCGGCACAATCCGGGTGATCTATCACAGACAACAAAAAGCATACAATAAGTACTCATCTAATGCACAGGTAAAACTCGAACAAGAGAATGAACCAGAAAGTTCAACTTAAGAACTCCGGTTGGCAAAAAGAATCAAATCGAACGAAGCAAAAGAAAACAAACGGCGAAAGAAAACAACTCCGTTCTAGCAAGTTGAAACTAGGTCAAATTTTACTGTAGCAAAAGCTTGTTCAAGTTGATTAGACGGAACGGTGGTTTCGAAACGAAACTCCAAGCGCTTGAATCACCTGATTCCGATAAACGAGCGAGAAGAAAGACTAGAACGAAGATCGGATCTGAGATCACGATCGCGGAATAAATCCAATGAAAAGAAAAGAAGAACGATTAAACAAGCGGGCGTCGTTAACCGGGGAATAATCGGTGATCACGTTCGTTGAGACGAACGGTCCGAAAGAAGAACGAAAACCGATCTAGGGTTTTCGGAGAGAAAAGACCGAAACGAGAAACCGATCTAGAAACCAGAACAGTTTAGAAAAGAACCGGAAAGAAAACGAATCGGAAGAGAAGAAAAGAATCGGAACGGTTTATAAGAAAAACGGAACCGAGGGGAGAAAAAGAGACGCGGCGCGGGGCAACCTTGGCGAGGGGCTCCGGCGAATGGCGGCGTAAGGCGGCGGCGGCGGCGACGCACAAGGGCGGCGGCGTTGGGCGCGGGGCGGCAATGCACAAGGGCGGCGGCGTTGGGCGCGGGGCAGCGGCGGCGGTGGTGAGGGGCTTGGGGTTTGATTTGATGTTTTGGAGGGGGGTGTGGGGGTATTTATATAGGTGAGGGGAGGAGAAAACTTGGGGTAGGGGACAAGAAAATAGAGCAGGAAAAGGAAAGCAAAAGAAAAAAGAAACAAGGAAAGAGGCAAGGGGCTAACCGGCCGGCTCCTGTGGAGTCCCGCTGGTACTCGGCGAGCGAGGCTCCTGGTGCTAGCACACAGGGAGCTGGGGCGGCGGCTGGCCTGGGCCTTTGGCCCGGCTGGCCTAGCTCTTTTTTTTAAATCGGTTTCGCGCGCAGAAAAACAAAGAAAAGAAAATCTAAACGAACTCCAAAAATTCTAAAGTAAATTTTCCCCGACTCCTAAAAATGAGCCGAACAAAATGAACTTTACTCCGGACCTAAAATGCAATTTTTTGAAAACGCGCATTTTTCCCTATCCAAATAAAAGCAAACAAAACTCCGGCAAAAACCAAAATTTGATTTATTCATTAGATCTTCATTTTTCCTCAATTTTGGGAAAGTCATATTATTCCCTCTCTTATATTTTTGATATCGGGAAAAATAATTGAAGATGAAATAAATAAATCAAATGATCCTCTTTTCCAAAATTTGAGAGAACTCAAATATGAAAATAACGAAATCTCCAACTCTCTCCGAGGGTCCTCGAGTTGCGTGAAATTTCTAGGATCAACCAAAATGCAAGAAAATATGATATGCATATGATCTAGTGTATAACATTCCAAATTGAAAATTTGGGATGTTAAAAACCTACCCCCCTTAAGATGAATCTCGCCCTCGAGATTCGGGTTGGCTAGAAAATAGGTGAGGGTGGTCCTTGAGCAAATCTTCTTCTCTTTCCCAGGTGGCTTCATCCTCTGAGTGGTGGTTCCACTGAACTTTGCAAAACTTGATAACCTTGCTGCGGATAACTCTGCTGGCATAATCGAGAATTTTGACTGGCTTCTCCTCATATGTTAAGTCATCCTTCAACTGAATCGCTTCGAGCGGCACGGTATCTCTTAGCGGTACCTCCGCCATCTCGACATGGCATTTCTTCAGCTGAGAAACATGGAATACATCATGAACTCCTGACAGTCCCTCTGGTAATTCCAACTTATAAGCGACTTCTCCCATATGTTGCAAGATCTTGTACGGTCCAACGTAACGCGGTGATAATTTTCCCTTAACTCCAAAGCGCTTAACTCCTCGAAGTGGGGATACTCGAAGATAAACTTTGTCTCCAGTTCCGTAAACTGTCTCCTTGCGTTTAGAATCTGCGTAGCTCTTCTGCCTGGACTGGGCTACCTTGAGCCTATCGCGAATCAACTTAACTTTCTGTTCAGACTACTTAATCAAATCTGGTCCAAAGAATTGACGGTCTCCAACTTCGTCCCATGACAACGGTGTCCTACACCTCCTTCCGTATAAAGCTTCGAAAGGTGCCATCTTCAAACTGGTTTGGTAACTGTTGTTATAAGAAAACTCCGCATACGGCAAGTTATCGTCCCAACTAGATCCATAATCTAGTGCACAAGCTCTCAGCATATCCTCCAAAATCTGATTGACTCTCTCGGTCTGTCCATCCGTCTGTGGGTGAAAAGCTGGGCTGAACTCTAGTCTGGTTCCTAAAGTTTCATGCAACTGATTCCAAAACTTTGAGGTAAATTGGGTTCCTCTATCTGATACGATACTCCTCGGAACTCCATGCAAAAAAATGATCCTAGTCATGTATATCTTTGCCAACTTAGCACTGGTGTAAGTGGTCTTAACTGGAATGAAATGCGCTACCTTAGTCAAACGATCAACTACTACCCATATCGAGTCATAGCCTGATTTTGTCCTGGGTAGTCCTGTGATAAAATCCATGCCTATCTTATCCCACTTCCATTCGGGTATCGGCAATGGTTGTAGCAATCCTGCTGGCTTCTGATGCTCTGCCTTTACTCTCTGACATACGTCACAAACTGCTACATATGCTGCAATATCCTTCTTCATTCCGGTCCACCAGAATGTTTCATTCAAATCCAAATACATCTTGGTATTTCCTGGGTGAATCGAATACGGTGAATCATGGGCCTCTTGCAGAATCAACTTCCTAATCTCCGGGTTATTGGGCACATAAACACGGTCCTCAAACCATAAGGTATCGTGCTCATCCTCACGAAATCCCTTTGCTTTTCCTTTGCCCATTCTCTCCTTTATAGAAGCAATCTCCTTGTCAGATTTCTAAGCTTCTCTGATTTTATCCATCAATGTTGACTGAATCTCCAATGCTGCTACATAGCCTCTCGGAACTATTTCCAGACACAGCTCACGAAGGTTTTCTGCTAACTCCTTTGGTATTTATCCCGTCACTAGGGTGTTGACATGGCTCTTACGGCTCAATGCGTCAGCTACTACATTAGCTTTTCCAGGATGGTAATGCAATCTCATGTCATAATCCTTGATGAGCTCCAACCATCTCCTTTGTCTAAGGTTCAACTCCTTCTACGTGAAAATGTACTTCAAACTCTTGTGATCCGTGTACACCTCACAATGATTTCCAATGAGGAAATGTCTCCACGTTTTCAATGCATGCACTACGGCTGCTAACTCCAAATCATGCGTGGCATAATTCAACTCATGAGGCTTCAGTTGCCGTGAAGCATACGAAACAACTCTCCCTTCCTGCATAAGCACTGCTCCAAGTCCTCGACGTGAAGCGTCGCAATACACCTCATAATCCTTGGTCTGATCTGGCAAAATCAATATTGGTGAGGTAACCAAACGTTTCTTCAACTCCTGGAAACTAGCCTCACATTCCTTAGTCCATTTGAACTTAGTATCCTTCTTCAACAACTCCGGCATAGGCTTCGCAATCTTTGAGAAATTCTCAATAAACCTCCGGTAGTATCCTGTGAGTCCAAGAAAACTCCGGATCTCTCCAACTGTCGTTGGTGCTTCCCATTCGGTTACGGTCCCAACCTTTGTGGGGTCAACTGCTATACCTTCTCCGGATATAACGTGTCCGAGGAATCCAACTTCCTTTAACCAAAACTCACATTTGCTGAATTTGGCGTATAGTTGATGTTCCCTTAGTTTCTCCATAACCAAACGCAAATGTTCCTTATGCTCCTCTTCATTCTTTGAATAAACCAGGATGTTATCAATGAACACTACGACGAACTTATCCAAAAACTCCATAAACACTTTGTTCATCAGGTTCATAAAATAGGCAGGTGCGTTAGTCAATCCAAATGACATAACGGTATACTCATACAGTCCATATCTCGTGGTGAATGATGTCTTAGGTATGTCCTGCTCTCGAATCTTCAATTGATGGTACCCTGATCGCAAATCGATCTTGGAAAACACTTTAGCTCCTTGCAATCGATCAAACAGATCATTGATCATTGGCAGTGGGTACTTATTTTTGATGGTTACTTCATTTAATCCCCGATAATCTACAACCATCCTTAATGATCCATCCTTCTTTTCCACTAGAAGTACGGGTGATCCCCAAGGCGAAGAACTTGGGCGAATGTAACCTTTATCCAATAACTCCTTAATCTGATTCTTAATTTCCACCAAATCCTTTGCTGGCATCTGGTACGGTCGCTTCGATATTGGGCCTGTACCTGGCAATAACTCAATCAAAAATTCAATGTCTCTATCCGGTGGCATGCCTGGCAATTCCTCAGGAAATACATCAGGAAAATCCTTCACCACTGGTACTTCCTCTTGCACAACTCCTGTTAAGCAGTTCACTTGTGTCCTGTTTGGCACATGCCGGGATACATACTTGATCCTTCTTCCTTCTGGTGTGGTAAGCAAAATTGTCTTACTGGCGCAATCGATGTTTCCTCCATACATCGACAACCAATCCATGCCTAATATCACATCCAATCCTTGAGATTCCAATACTATTAGGTCTGGGGGAAACACACAGTTACCAATCCTTAATGGTAACCGATCACACCATCGTCTAGCCATAAACTCCGCTCCTGGTGAGCTTACTAACATGGGTGTCCTAAGGGCTTGGGTTGGCAGGTTATATTTATCCACAAATCCCCTTGATATGTATGAATGCGATGCACCAGTATCAAAAAGAACGAGTGCGGTAAATGACTTAACCAGAAACTTACCAATTACTGCATCAGGCTGATCTTCAACCTCCTCCACATTAATGTGGTTCACCTGTCCCCTATTGAAAGGGTTCGGCTTCTTCCCAGAGCTTCCATTGCCATTTCCATTCTGGCCTTCGGGACATTCATTGGCATAATGTCCGGTCTTAGAACACTTGAAACAGGTGACTTGACTCAGGTCTCTCTTGGTTGGGGTCGATGGGGTGGTCCAGTTCTGGCCGTTGCTTCCTCCATTCCCATTACCATTCTTGTGGACATTATGGTTGTGCGAACTACCTCCTCCATGGGTGTGCTAAAACTGAAATCCCGGTTTAGGGGCAAAACGGGGCTTCTGCTGGGCTCCAGAGTTATACTTCCCCTATCCATATTTGTCACATCCCTAGTCTGGTATGACCTAGGCTAGCTAGCCATTTGTGCATCATATTTAAATGTCATTTAAATTTGAAATGAGGATTGGTGGAACCCTCAGAATCATTTTTGAAAATGACCCAAATAAAAATTTCTCCAAAAGGGTCCAAGAAAATGCTCATGTTGCCCTCTGAAAATATTGGACAGAGATAAAAATCAAAACAATATTTTTAGGAGCTCATGGACATTTATTTTGGCCATTTGGATTAATTCGATAAATATTTGCATTGGAAATATATTTCTATATATATGAAATATGGTCCAAAAATTATGCCAATTATAAAAGAGCTCTGGAATAATATATCTAGCTCCTGCAAAAATTGGCATAATAAAATAAATGATTTAGTATTTTTATTAAACCAAACAAATGCCAGAAAAGTAGAAAAGAAAACAAATTAGAAAAACGCCTACCTGTGCTCACCTGAGGCCTGGCACTGTGCGGCCCAGCTGGCCGGCCCAGCCGACTGGCTAGCGCCAGTCGTCCTCCACCTCCCGCCAGGAGGCCAGGGCGTCTGGCCGACGCGTGCGCACCGCCGTGCCGCCACGGCACCTGCCTGCCTGTCCTCCCCCTCGACGCCTGGACGTCCGGAACGTCGCCACGCGCTGCTCCGCCCCGCTCTCACTCCCTCTCCCTCGCCCTCCTCCTCTCCCCCTGCTCTCTCTCTCTCACCCAAGAACCACCGCTGCCGCCGTTCGCCATAGCCATCGCCACCGACCTCCCCTCGCCTCCCCGACACACGCGGAAGCTCCGCCCCCTCGCCCCGAAGCTCCTCGTCGAGCCACGCACCTCCGGACGGCCTCCATCGCCGCTATCGCCATCGTCTTCCTCCTCGGGCTCCGCCGTCCGCCGCCGTCGATTCGCCGTCACCAGGTCTCCCCCGACCCCGCTGTGCTGCTCTGCGTGATCGCCGTGAGCTTCTTCCCGTTTCCCCTCTCTTCTCCCCCTCGTTTCTGCGCCGTAGCCCCGTTCCCCACCATGGCCGAAGCCATCGCCGCCGCAGCCCCTCGCCGTCGTGGCCAGAGCCACCGCAGCCCGTGCCTGCACCTGCCACCGCGCTCAGTAGCCTCCCAGAAGTCCAACGCCTCCGCCCGCAGCTCCTGCCATGCCCCGCAGCCCGTTCCCGCTCGAAGCCGAGCTCCGGCAGCCGCCCCGAGCTTCGCTCCGGCGAGCTCCGCCGCCCCCGCAGCCTCCCGCGTGTTCCACTGGATGCGCGTGAGCGCGGGCTTCGCTCTCGTGGTCTCCGCCGCCCGAATGGTCGCCGGAACGGCGATCCCGAGCCCCTCCGCCGCGTTTGTTGCTGCCGGCGGCTAAACGCCGGCGTTTTAGCCCCGGTTGACCAGGGGTTTGACCTCCCCTGGCTCAACGACAGTGGGCCCCGTCGTCAGGTGATTAGCTTAGTGCTAATCACCGTTAACTAACCCCCCCTGACGCTGACCAGTGGGCCCGACCCCCTAACCTTTTAATTAAACTAATTAACCCCTGTTTAACCCCCCTGTCACTGACGTGTGGGTCCCACACGTCAGGTTTGACCCGGACCAGCCCAGTTGACCGCTGACGTCGTGCTGACGTCATGCTGACGCAATTATTTATTTTCTGGAATTAAAATAATTCAGAAAATCCAGAAAATGATTTAAACTTCAAAAATTCATAGAAATTCAACCGTAGCTCAGATTGAAATAATTTATATATGAAAAATTATCAGAAAAATGCAATCTTTCCATCTGTACTAGTTTCATGCATGAAAAACCAACTTATACATGCTGAATATGGGAAAACACATTATGGCATATATAAGAGACTTAATTTAGAAATGCATTTGAACCTTTGGTTCAAATGGACTTCAAACCAAATGTTTACTAGTTGCATTAGCTCAACAGCATCACATCTACATGCCATGTTCATGCATCATATTGTTGCATATGATTGTGTATTGATTGCCGGCACCGTTCCTTCTCGATAGGTCCTGCTCCGGAGACGTTCCAGAGTACCTGTCTGTGAAGCAGTGCCTCCCTTGTTGATTTACCAGGCAAGCAAACCCCCTTGTTCATTTCGATAAAACCCTACTCTCTCGCTCCTGCTCTCAGTTATTGCATTAGGACAACAACGATTCATCTGCTACTTTGTGCTGCGGTAGTTGAACCCATTCCTCTGCATGACCTGTCATTGCCACAGTAAATAGTTGAAACCCACTAGCATGTGTAGGAGTTGATTGAAGCCATTGTTGTGTTCCTACCATGCTATGCCTGCTATTGCTTAGAGTTGTGTCAGGTCTGATTCATTGGGAATGAATTGGAGTGTCACGATATGTTCTGATGCTGAGAGTGAAGTGTGTGAACACGATTTGGTAAAGGTAGCGGTGAGAGGCCATGTAGGAGTACATGGTGGGTTGTCTCACTGGAACCGTCCTTAAGCACTGAGTTCTATGTATGTTGTCCAATGACTCGATACTACCACACATTGGGTTCCGGTAACTCGACCCCTCTCGACTTATTAACCAACTTGGTCTCTGTCCAGGAGTCGCAACTAGTTTCTGGTGTTTGTAGGTAGTGCTATTTTTCTACCAAGTGGCACCCGGCAGGGTGGGCTTGGGACAGACTAGGCACACGTGGCACGGTGTACCGAGTGGCACCCGGTTGGTGGGCTCGGGAACCCTGCTCACATCGTTTGGGGCCGTGAGCGACACCCCGGCCGGATCTCCTTGCGGATGGAACCCGAATAGGCGATAAACCTGGACTAGAGTCTTGTGTGGTTAGTCAGGTCGTGGCCGACACCCTCGCCAGGCTTCCGCTTGAAGGTTGCCGAGATACATGACGTGTACATGGCGGTAAGTGGCGAGAGCGTGTGTGAAGAAGTACACCCCTGCAGGGTTAACATGATCTATTCGAATAGCCGGGTCCGCGGTTATGGACTTCTTGGATGCTTACATGGTACATAGACAACTTGAAGTGGATACTCTAAAATGCTCAAGACAAGTGTGAGTGCTATGGATGGCCTTCTCGTAGGGAGACGGGGATGAATCCATAGTAGTGTATTGTGTGGTGATTAGTGGACTCGTGTACGTTGTTTCACCTCCAGAGTTTCTGGTAGTCGTAGAACAGGATAGCCACAGAGTCAAAGCTGGCTTGCTGCAACTAAACCCCACATTACCCTCTTGATACAAATGCATGTACGATAGGATCTGATGTAAGTCTTGCTGAGTACCTTTGTACTCATGTTGCTTTATTTATGTTTTTGCAGCTGAGACTTCGGTCTTACTAGTGTTCTCGTGGACTTCGACTAGTAGCTAGTACCTCAGCTACGATCTTGATCGGATGTTGTAGATAGTCAGGCTCTTCAGCCTTTTTCATTTGTAGATGTCTGTACTCAGACATGTAATGCTTCCGCTTGTTGCTTGATTGCTCTGACTGTTGGGTCATGTGACCCCTGTTTGTAATAATGCTGTGATGGCTCTTCTGAGCCTTTATCTATATGAGTTGTTGAGTTATGCTGTGATGCCATGTTGTACAGCACATACTTGCATGTTATGCGTACGTGTAATGTGTATTGCTATGTGTGGGATCTGACTATCTAGTTGTTTATTCTTAGTAGCCTCTCTTACCGGGAAATGTCTCCTAGTGCTTCCACTGAGCCCTGGTAGCTTGCTACTGCTCCGGAACACTTAGGCTGGCCGGCATGTGTCCTTCTTCGATCCTGTGTCTGTCCCTTCGGGGAAATGTCACGCGATGAATACCGGAGTCCTGCTAGCCCGCTACAGCCCGGTTCACCGGAGTCCTGTTAGCCCAGTGCTACAGCCTGGATTCACTCGCTGATGACCGACACGTTCGATGCTGGGTCATGGATGCCTGTCCCTGTAAGTTAGTGCCACTTTGGGTTTACGACTAGCCATGTCAGCCCGGGCTCTTTATCATATGGATGCTAGCGACACCATCATATACGTGTGCCAAAATGCGCAAACGGTCCCGGGCAAAGGTAAGGCGACACCCGTGGGGATACCGTGCGTGAGGCCGCAAAGTGATATGAGGTGTTACATGCTAGATCGATGTGGCATTGAGTCGGGGTCCTGACAGCTTTGGTATCAGAGCCTGACTGCCTGTAGGATTACCAAGCCATACTGGTCGAAGTTGAGTCTAGAAATTCTTTAGTTATGTAAGGGAATTGATTGTGGGAAGGAACGTAAGGCTCTTTTACTCCTTTACCTCATGGCCTTCTGATCTGAGTCCTCCTATCTTCCTACGGGGTTAAGGAACTAGGCTTCTCTTCCGTCTATCAGGATCACGTGTTACTACTCCGTAGTTCCATAGGACTGGTTGATCAGAGTCATACCCCAGTTTCGAGTACTTCCGGTGTAGTCTGTTTAGTACTATCCCAGAACCTTGAGTGATGATGATGAGTATGTTACCACCCCATTTTTAGTAGGATGTCTCATTCTGAGCATTTTACTGCCGTTATGCTGCCGGAATTTCCCTAGGAGTTCGAGTGATACTAATTCCTTGTCCTACATTCTACAGTCCATAGTTGATGCTGATTCCGTCCTGGTTTCGTTTCTCAGGATGTCATCAAGTTCTGTTGTTCGTAGCCAGAACCACGGAGATGGTAGGGATGAGGATCCTCCCGACCAGCCTTCGTTGACAGAGTTCATGTTAGAAATGGAGAGGAACAAGCGTGAGTCCAACCGCTTGTTGGCACGTATCGAGGAGAACACCGCACATCAGTTCAAAGGGTCTGCTACCATTCATGACTTCATTCGTTTGCACCCACCTACCTTTCATCATTCCATCGAGCCACTCGATGCAGATGACTGGCTCCGTAGCATCACCCATAAGCTGCGTTCCGCGAGCGTAGCTGAAGATGACAAGGTCACTTATGCCACATACCACCTGGAAGGTCCTGCTAGTCTTTGGTGGCAGAACTATGAGACTTTGCTTCCAGCCGGCCAGATTCCTACCTGGAAGGATTTCACTGAGGCTTTTCGCGAGCATCACATTCCCCAGGCCCTCTTGATCGCAAGAGAGAAGAGTTCTGTAGTTTCACCCAGAGTAAGATGGCTGTTGATGCTTATAGCAGAGAGTTCGAGAACCTCGCCCGTTATGCCACAGAAGAAGTGTCCACGGACGCCAAGAAGCAAGCTAGGTTCCGGAAGGGTCTCAACCCCAAGTTGCGTCGTGATCTCCACCTGCATCATTGTGATACATTCCAAGCCCTTGTGAACAAGGCCATCAATGCAGAGACAGCTCAGCTCACTTACGAGGAGTCTCGTAAGCACACCCGTGATTTGGGATCTCCTCTGGCTCTAGTTCCCAGAAGCGCCGGATTTGGGTTCCAAACTCCGCTCTTCCTTCCGGTTATACACCGAGGCCATCCTATGTGGTGCCTTCCCCAGCTCAGTCATATGTTCCACCCAGGCCTACTGGTAGACCGCTTGTCAGTGCGGGTCCCCGTCCAACCTCAGGGACTTGCTTCACATGCGGGAAGCCAGGACACTATGCACGTGATTGCTCTCAGACTAGTTATGCTCCACCCAGGCCGAGAAGACTGTTGGCTGTATTAAGCCATCACGCAAGATGATCAGTGTCAAGTCAGTCCCCACTGAACGTGGACGTGTGCATCACGTCTCAGCTAAAGACGCTCATGATGATCCGGATGTCGTTCTTGGTACACTCCTTGTCAATTGTCACCCAGCATCAGTTCTATTCGATACTGGAGCATCTCACTCCTTCATTTCTGAAAGCTATGCTAACTTGCACAACCTGTCATTTTGTGATATGCCAACTCCGCTAGTCATCCAAACTCCTGGATCCAAATGGCAAACCTCTAGTGTAAGCCATGGTAACGAAATCCTTGTTGACAGACTTGTATTCCTTGCATCACTTGTAGCCCTCAAGTCTTCAGATATTAACATCATCTTGGGTATGGACTGGATGACAGCTCATCATGCCAAGATTGATTGTTACACAAGATCTGTTCAACTTACACACCCATCTGGCAAGATAGTCACCGTCTCCACTAGAGTTGCAAAGCGTCAGCTCTATTCTCTTAATGCCAGCCCTCTTCCAGACCTTGAAGATATCCCGGTAGTCCGTGACTTTCCGGATGTCTTTCCAGAGGAACTGCCAGGTGTTCCACCTGACAGAGATGTAGAGTTCGTCATAGATCTTATCCCAGGAACAGCTCCAATCTCCCGGAGACCTTACAAGATGGCACCCCTAGAACTAGCCGAGCTTAAGAAACAACTCGATGAGTCCTTGCAAAAGGGTTTCATCCGTCCTAGTTCTTCTCCTTGGGCTTGCCCCGTCCTCTTTGTCAAGAAGAAAGACGGTACGGACCGGATGGTTGTAGATTATCGTCCCGTTAATTTGGTCACGATAAAGAACAAGTATCCGCTCCCCAGGATCAACGACCTGTATGATCAGCTCGCTGGATCCTCAGTCTTCTCCAAGATGGATTTAAGGTTAGGATACCACCAAATCAAAATCAGAAACGGGGACATTCCCAAGACAGCTTTTGTCACTCGTTATGGTCAGTACGAGTACACCGTCATGTCCTTTGGCCTAACCAACGCCCCAGCCACATTCTCCCGCTTGATGAACTCGATCTTCATGGAGTACTTAGATAAGTTCGTCGTGGTTTACCTCGATGATATTCTTATTTACTCGAAGAACGAGGAAGAGCATGCCGAACATCTTAGACTTGTTTTAGAAAAACTCAGAGAGCACCGCCTTTATGCCAAGTTCTCCAAGTGTGAATTTTGGTTGCCAGAAGTGACCTACCTAGGCCACGTAATCTCTGGTAAGGGCATTGCTGTCAATCCCGAGAGAGTTCAAGCCGTTCTCGATTGGACTCCACCTGAGACCGTTAAACAAGTTAGGAGCTTCCTTGGTCTAGCCAGCTATTGTCGCCGCTTTGTTGAAAACTTCTCCAAAGTAGCCAAACCCCTCACGGAACTTCTCAAGAAAGATAAAAAGTTCGAGTGGTCCCCACAGTGTGAGTACAGTTTTCAGGAACTGAAAAGACGCCTGACTTCTGCTCCCATACTTGTGCCACCGGATTTCACTAAAGACTTTATTATCTACTGCGACGCCTCACGACAGGGACTAGGTTGCATCCTTATGCAGGATCGTCATGTGATTGCCTATGCATCTCGACAGTTGCATCCACATGAGGAGAATTATCCTACACATGATCTAGAGCTTGCAGCCGTAGTCTATGCACTCAAGACCTGGCGACATTACCTCCTTGGTAAACGTTGCGAGATCTACACCGATCACCAGAGTCTCAAGTATATCTTCACCCAACCGGATCTGAACCTTAGGCAAAGACGTTGGTTGGAGTTAATCACAGATTATGATCTAGGGATTACCTACACCCCAGGCAAAGCCAATGTCATGGCTGATGCTCTAAGCCGTAAATCCTATTGCAACAATCTCATGTTGCAGCAAGGCCAACCACTTCTCCATGAGGAATTCTGTAAGCTTAACCTTCACATTGCTCCTCGCGGATTCCTTTCTACCTTGGTGGCGAAACCTACCCTTGAGGATCTGATCATCGAGCCCAGAAGCATGATACGGGGATTACCCGGATCAAGAGAAACATTAAGAAGGGAGTTGGTGGATGTTTCTCTATGGATGATCGTGGTGTTGTTTTCTTTGAGAATCGCTTGGTGGTTCCCAAGAAGCAACATCTTCGGCAGTTGATTCTTAAGGAGGCGCATGAATCTCCTCTCACAATTCATCCCGGTAGTACTAAGATGTATCAGGACCTACGCCAGAGGTTCTGGTGGACTAGGATGAAGAGAGAAATCGCTGAGTTCATTGCTAAATGTGACGTTTGTCGTCGCGTTAAGGCAGAGCATCAAAGACCTGCTGGCACCCTTCAGCCTTTAGCTATTCCTGAATGGAAATGGGATAAAGTTGGTATGGACTTCATCACCGGCTTTCCCAGGACCAAGAAAGGGAATAATGCTATCTTCGTAGTCATTGATCGTCTCTCCAAAGTGGCTCACTTCCTTCCTGTTCGAGAGAGTATCACTGCTAGTCAGCTTGCTGACTTATATATTTCTCGAATAGTGTCACTCCATGGTGTTCCACTAGAGATCAATTCAGACCGTGGCAGCCTTTTCACTTCTCATTTCTGGGAGAGTTTCCAAACTGCCATGGGAACCCATCTTTCCTTCAGTACCGCTTTCCACCCTCAGTCGAGTGGTCAGGTGGAACGGGTCAATCAAATTCTCGAAGACATGCTCAGAGCTTGCGTTATCTCATTCGGTATGGATTGGGAGAAATGTCTTCCTTTCGCCGAGTTTGCTTATAACAATAGCTACCAATCCAGCCTCAAGAAAGCTCCTTTTGAGGTTCTCTATGGACGAAGATGTCGAACACCTTTGAACTGGTCAGAAACCGGTGAAAGACAATTCTTTGGACCGGACATGATCCAGGAGGCAGAAGAGCAAGTTCGCATCATTCGTGAGAATTTGAAAACAGCCCAGTCTCGTCAGAAAAGCCAGTACGATCGTCATCATAAGGATATGACTTATGAAATTGGCGACCAAGCTTACCTTCGGGTTACTCCTTTGAAGGGTACCCATCGTTTCGGTATCAAGGGCAAGTTGGCTCCTCGTTACATTGGTCCTTTTCGTATTCTCGCTAAACGAGGAGAGGTTGCCTACCAGTTGGAACTACCCCCACATCTTTCTCGAGTTCATGATGTCTTCCACGTCTCTCAACTCAGGCGTTGCTTCTCGGATCCTATCCGCGGAGTGGACCACGAAACGCTTGATCTCCAAGATAACCTCACATACCGAGAGTACCCGGTTCGCATTCTTGATCAAGCAGAGCGTGTTACCCGACGTCAGAACATCAAGTTTCTCAAAGTTCAGTGGTCTCATCATTCCGAGAGAGAAGCTACTTGGGAGCGAGAAGATCGTCTTCGACTGGAGTACCCCGCTTTCTTTCCGTCGACCCCTGAATCTCGGGACGAGATTTTTTCAAGTGGGGGCGAGTTGTCACATCCCTAGTCTGGTATGACCTAGACTAGCTAGCCATTTGAGCATCATATTTAAATTTCATTTAAATTTGAAATGAGGATTGGTGGAACCCTCAGAATCATTTTTGAAAATGACCCAAATAAAAATTTCTCCAAAAGGGTCCAAGAAAATGCTCATGTTGCCCTCTGAAAATATTGGACAGAGATAAAAATCAAAACAATATTTTTAGGAGCTCATGGACATTTATTTTGGCCATTTGGATTAATTCGATAAATATTTGCATTGGAAATATATTTCTATATATATGAAATATGGTCCAAAAATTATGCCAATTATAAAAGAGCTCTGGGATAATATATCTAGCTCCTGCAAAAATTGGCATAATAAAATTAAATGATTTAATATATTTATTAAATCAAACAAATGCCAGAAAAGTAGAAAAGAAAACAGAATAGGGAAGAAACGCCTACCTGGGCCACCTTAGGCCCGACTGCGGCCCAGTGGCTCGGCCCAGCTGACTGGCCGAGCGCCAGTCGTCCTCCACCTCCCGCCAGGAGGCCAGGGGCGTGTGGCCGGCGCGTGCGCATCGCCGTGCCGCCACGGCACCTGCCTGCCTGTCCTCCCCCTCGACGCCTGGACGTCCGGAACGTCGCCACGCGCTGCTCCCGCACCGCTCTCACTCCCTCTCCCTCGCCCTCCTCCTCTCCCCCTGCTCTCTCTCTCTCACCCGAGAACCACCGCCGCCGCCGTTCGCCATAGCCATCGCCACCGACCTCCCCTCGCCTCCCCGACACACGCGGAAAGCTCCGCCCCCTCGCCCCTGAAGCTCCTCGTCGAGCCACGCACCTCCGGACGGCCTCCATCGCTGCTATCGCCATCGTCTTCCTCCTCGGGCTCCGCCTGTCCGCCGCCGTCGATTCGCCGTCACCAGGTCTCCCCGACCCCGCTGTGCTGCTCTGCGTGATCGCCGTGAGCTTCTTCCCGTTTCCCCTCTCTTCTCCCCCTCGTTTCCGCGCCGTAGCCCCGTTCCCCACCATGGCCGAAGCCATCGCCGCCGCAGCCCCTCGCCGTCGTGGCCAGAGCCACCGCAGCCCGTGCCTGCACCTGCCACCGCGCTCAGTAGCCTCCCAGAAGTCCAACGCCTCCGCCCGCAGCTCCTGCCATGCCCCGCAGCCCGTTCCGCTCGAAGCCGAGCTCCGGCAGCCGCCCCGAGCTTCGCTCCGGCGAGCTCCGCCGCCCCCGCAGCCTCCCGCGTGTTCCACTGGATGCGCGTGAGCGCGGGCTTCGCTCCCGTGGTCTCCGCCGCCCGAATGGTCGCCGGAACGGCGATCCCGAGCCCCTCCGCCGCGTTTGTTGCCGCCGGCGGCTAAACGCCGGCGTTTTAGCCCCGGTTGACCAGGGGTTTGACCTCCCCTGGCTCAATGACAGTGGGCCCCGTCGTCAGGTGATTAGCTTAGTGCTAATCACCGTTAACTAACCCCCCCCTGACGCTGACCAGTGGGCCCGACCCCCCTAACCTTTTAATTAAACTAATTAACCCTTGTTTAACCCCCCTGTCACTGACGTGTGGGTCCCACACGTCAGGTTTGACCCGGACCAGCCCAGTTGACCGCTGACGTCGTGCTGACGTCATGCTGACGCAATTATTTATTTTCTGGAATTAAAATAATTCAGAAAATCCAGAAAATGATTTAAACTTCAAAAATTCATAACAATTCAACCGTAGCTCAGATTGAAATAATTTATATATGAAAAATTATCAGAAAAATGCAATCTTTCCATCTGTACTAGTTTCATGCATGACAAACCAACTTATACATGCTGAATATGAGAAAACACATTATGGCATATTAAGAGACTTAATTTAGTAATGCATTTGAACCTTTGGTTCAAATGGACTTCAAACCAAATGTTTACTAGTTGCATTAGCTCAACAGCATCACATCTACATGCCATGTTCATGCATCATATTGTTGCATATGATTGTGTATTGATTGCCGGCACCGTTCCTTCTCGATAGGTCCTGCTCCGGAGACGTTCCAGAGTACCTGTCTGTGAAGCAGTGCCTCCCTTGTTGATTTACCAGGCAAGCAAACCCCCTTGTTCATTTCGATAAAACCCTACTCTCTCGCTCCTGCTCTCAGTTATTGCATTAGGACAACAACGATTCATCTGCTACTTTGTGCTGCGGTAGTTGAACCCATTCCTCTGCATGACCTGTCATTGCCACAGTAAATAGTTGAAACCCACTAGCATGTGTAGGAGTTGATTGAAGCCATTGTTGTGTTCCTACCATGCTATGCCTGCTATTGCTTAGAGTTGTGTCAGGTCTGATTCATTGGGAATGAATTGGAGTGTCACGATATGTTCTGATGCTGAGAGTGAAGTGTGTGAACACGATTTGGTAAAGGTAGCGGTGAGAGGCCATGTAGGAGTACATGGTGGGTTGTCTCACTGGAACCGTCCTTAAGCACTGAGTTCTATGTATGTTGTCCAATGACTCGATACTACCACACATTGGGTTCCGGTAACTCGACCCCTCTCGACTTATTAACCAACTTGGTCTCTGTCCAGGAGTCGCAACTAGTTTCTGGTGTTTGTAGGTAGTGCTATTTTTCTACCAAGTGGCACCCGGCAGGGTGGGCTTGGGACAGACTAGGCACACGTGGCACGGTGTACCGAGTGGCACCCGGATGGTGGGCTCGGGAACCCTGCTCACATCGTTTGGGGCCGTGAGCGACACCCCGGCCGGATCTCCTTGCGGATGGAACCCGAATAGGCGATAAACCTGGACTAGAGTCTTGTGTGGTTAGTCAGGTCGTGGCCGACACCCTCGCCAGGCTTCCGCTTGAAGGTTGCCGAGATACATGACGTGTACATGGCGGTAAGTGGCGAGAGCGTGTGTGAAGAAGTACACCCCTGCAGGGTTAACATGATCTATTCGAATAGCCGGGTCCGCGGTTATGGACTTCTTGGATGCTTACATGGTACATAGACAACTTGAAGTGGATACTCTAAAATGCTCAAGACAAGTGTGAGTGCTATGGATGGCCTTCTCGTAGGGAGACGGGGATGAATCCATAGTAGTGTATTGTGTGGTGATTAGTGGACTCGTGTACGTTGTTTCACCTCCAGAGTTTCTGGTAGTCGTAGAACAGGATAGCCACAGAGTCAAAGCTGGCTTGCTGCAACTAAACCCCACATTACCCTCTTGATACAAATGCATGTACGATAGGATCTGATGTAAGTCTTGCTGAGTACCTTTGTACTCATGTTGCTTTATTTATGTTTTTGCAGCTGAGACTTCGGTCTTACTAGTGTTCTCGTGGACTTCGACTAGTAGCTAGTACCTCAGCTACGATCTTGATCGGATGTTGTAGATAGTCAGGCTCTTCAGCCTTTTTCATTTGTAGATGTCTGTACTCAGACATGTAATGCTTCCGCTTGTTGCTTGATTGCTCTGACTGTTGGGTCATGTGACCCCTGTTTGTAATAATGCTGTGATGGCTCTTCTGAGCCTTTATCTATATGAGTTGTTGAGTTATGCTGTGATGCCATGTTGTACAGCACATACTTGCATGTTATGCGTACGTGTAATGTGTATTGCTATGTGTGGGATCTGACTATCTAGTTGTTTATTCTTAGTAGCCTCTCTTACCGGGAAATGTCTCCTAGTGCTTCCACTGAGCCCTGGTAGCTTGCTACTGCTCCGGAACACTTAGGCTGGCCGGCATGTGTCCTTCTTCGATCCTGTGTCTGTCCCTTCGGGGAAATGTCACGCGATGAATACCGGAGTCCTGCTAGCCCGCTACAGCCCGGTTCACCGGAGTCCTGTTAGCCCAGTGCTACAGCCTGGATTCACTCGCTGATGACCGACACGTTCGATGCTGGGTCATGGATGCCTGTCCCTGTAAGTTAGTGCCACTTTGGGTTTACGACTAGCCATGTCAGCCCGGGCTCTTTATCATATGGATGCTAGCGACACCATCATATACGTGTGCCAAAATGCGCAAACGGTCCCGGGCAAAGGTAAGGCGACACCCGTGGGGATACCGTGCGTGAGGCCGCAAAGTGATATGAGGTGTTACATGCTAGATCGATGTGGCATTGAGTCGGGGTCCTGACAATATTTCCTCTTGCGGTTTTCAATCTGCTGTTGCTTTCCTTCAATCATGATGGCACGATCTACCAACTCCTGGAAGTTGTTGAAACTTGCTACCATCAATTTCATGCTTAGTTCATCATTCAATCCTTCCAGGAATTTCTCCTGCTTAGCTGCATCAGTAGCAACATCATCTAGGGCATAACATGCTAGCTTACTAAACTTCTCCACATACTGGCCAACTATCCGTCCTCCTTGGCGCAAGTTACGAAACTCACGCTTCTTCAGGGCCATAGCTCCTGCTAAAACATGGGCAGTGCGGAAAGCTTGCTGAATCTGATCCCATGTGACAGTGTCAACTGGGTAAGTGGCTGTGAAATTCTCCCACCATGCTGCCGCGGGTCCGTCAAGCTGGTGAGCGGTAAACTTCACTTTCTCACCATCCGTGCATCCTGCAGTGGTCAACTCCCTTCCTATCTTGCGGAGCCAATCGTCTGCTACTATCGGCTCGGTGCTACTGGAAAACACCGGCGGATTCAGCCTAAGGAAACGGGCTAAGTGGTCAACAGGTGGTGGTGGTGGTGGGTTTTTGTTATTCTGCTAGTTCTGGACTAACATCTGCATCAATTGATTCTGCTGCTGGATCAACTGAGTGAGTTCCGATGGAAAGGCAAATCCGGGGTCACGTCTCGGAGGCATCTGAGGGTTTAGAAAAGACGAGAATTAAGAATAGAGTGAGGTCTAAAGGGAAAACACTACCCCAATGCACATGAGCAAATGTACACAAGATCACTTCATTCAATCAAACAAGGGCTTACAATCGGTCTAAAACTATCGCAAAAGTGCTCGAACTGTAATGTTTACATGGGGGAATACTACTATTATCTGGTGGTCATCTAGAAATTTGAACCGGTGGAAGACTCCATGATATCTGCTCCAGCTTCGTCTTCAAAGTCGGGTTCACTTGGATCCGAATCGGTGTCATCGATGATGATGTAGTTGTCCGGACATGCGATGTACTCGTCTTCCTTCGTGGGTGCTAACTTCCTCTTGAGTTCTTCAATCTCCTGTTTAAGATCGCCATTGTGCCTTGCTAGAGCTACGATCTCGTCCATGTAGTCCTTGCGTGTAGACTTCAGTTCTCCTTCTAACTCGATGATCCTTGCCTTCGCATTCTTCAACTCTATCATATCATTGCACATCTGGTTCTCGTGGCGTCGAATGTGCTGGTTTAACTCCTGGATGAAAGATGCAATGGATCTATCCTTCTTGGTGCTGACTAACTCCCATTGTTCATCTCGGCGTCCGCAAATCTGGTAGATAGTGTCCTTGAGGTCTTCTTGGTAAACTTCTCCAATGCGTCCTATGGTGATATGAGCTGCCATGCTCCTTCCCAGAGTCCAGGTTGGTGCATTGAAAACACTATCTATAGGTTTCGTGATTGCCGCGAATGTTCTTCCCGGAACGTGAGTTTGAATCTTCCAGCGCTCCTCTTCAGGCAGAGTGGCGTTGAAGGTTCCCGTGAAGCTTGGTAATCCAATGTTCAGGTACTTGGTGACTTCCTTCAGGTGAAATCCAAATGGTGTGCCTTCATCCGGTTGGGCGTACTTAATCTTCGCGTTCGTCATCCTAATAGGGTAGAAAAGATGAGGAGTTAGAAAATGAGAAGAGAATGGTGATCTATGGCTTTAACTTAGTGGTCGTGTCCTATAGTCAGCGTGTGCTCTGATACCATTCTCTGTAGCGACCCGACCCGAATGGATCAAGTGCTCTGTGCTCAGGTGTCATCCCTGGATCAGTAATGCTGACACCACACAGTACATCGAAGGATTTATAGCAGAGTGGCAATCACACACTTATTACATCGTTGTCTCAAAGAGAACTTATTACAATAAATATGGCTTAAGGCCATCTAGTGTCGATAACAGCGGAAGACTTGGAAGATAAATGGGTCCATCAACTCCAACGGCATCACTGAGTATAGGGCCACGACCTAAAAACACCTTACTCGTCGTCTGAAAAGTCTGCAACATGAAAAGTTGCAGCCCGAAAATGGGTCAGCACATAGAATATGCTGGCAAAGTAACACATAGAGAGTAATGGAATGAAACAGCTATATTATATGCATATATGGCTGGTGGAAAGCTCTATGGTTACAGTTTTGCGTAAAGCCAGTTTTTCCCTACTGCAAAGGAATAAATTTATTTAACTATCATGGTAGTTGTTAAACATCGAGAATGGTTGACAGCATTCCGATCCCAATTAAGTGAACAATTAAAACCCAACAACATTAATTAGAAGTAACATGATGAGATTCACATGATATTCAAGTACTAGATACTCAAGTTGTCCATAACCGGGGACACGGCTAATCATGATTAGTTTGTACACTCTGCAGAGGTTTGCGCACTTTTCCCCACAAGACTCGATCGCCTCTGTTTGGTTTCTCGCACTACATGGTGTTTGAGAAGACGGATGACCGAGACACAGTCTTTCAGAAGCACTAGCACCTTACATGTGGGTAGACCGGTACCACCTACAACCCCTACATCTGCTAGTCCACCCCGTAAGAGTTCGCACAACTTAGTCAACTATGCCAGAGCCCATAGTAGCATGTGGCTGCACACGAAAGTTTCTAGCATGAATGATCTTATGATCCCTTTGAGCCTGGGTGGCGGTCCAAAATAAAACAGGCAAGTCCTGATAGACATCAGGTGCCTCAATCCACCCAGATGTGTGTTTAAGTTGCCACCTTAGATAAAGCATTAAAATTATCGACTCACATCTGTCATGGATATCACTCACCCAATCCACGTCTACTAGCATAGCATGGCATAATAAGCAAACGTAGAAGTAACTCCCAAAGGTTTCATAATAATACAGGTGATAGGTACTACCTCATCTACTTCCCATCCCACAGTTTAATTAGATCCTAATCATGCAATGTGTGAGGATTTATCTAATGCAATAAAACTGGGTTGTAGAAAAAGGTATGGTCAAAGTGTTACTTGCCTTGCTGATGATCCGCGAGACCTAGGGTTTCGAAGTAACAAGCGGCGCAATCCGGGTGATCTATCATAGACAACAACAAGCATACAATAAGTACTCATCTAATGCACAGGTAAAACTCGAACAAGAGAACGAACCAGAAAGTTCAACTTAAGAACTCCGGTTGGCAAAAAGAATCAAATCGAACGAAGCAAAAGAAAACAAACGGCGAAAGAAAACAACTCCGTTCTAGCAAGTTGAAACTAGGTCAAATTTTACTGTAGCAAAAGCTTGTTCAAGTTGATTAGACGGAACGGCGGTTTCGAAACGAAACTCCAAGCGCTTGAATAACCTGATTCCGATAAACGAGCGAGAAGAAAGACTAGAACGAAGATCGGATCTGAGATCACGATTGCGGAATAAATCCGACGAAAAGAAAAGAAGAACGATTAAACGAATGGGCGTCGTTAACCGGGGAATAATCGGTGATCACGTTCGTTGAGATGAACGGTCCGAAAGAAGAACGAAAACCGATCTAGGTTTTTCAGAGAGAAAAGACCGAAACGAGAAACCGATCTAGAAACTGGAATGGTTTAGAAAAGAACCGAAAAGAAAACGAATCGGAAGAGAAGAAAAGAATCGGAACGGTTTATAAGAAAAACCGAACCGAGGGGAGAAAAAGAGACGCGGTGCGGGGCAACTTGGCGAGGGGCTCCGGCGAACGGCGGCGTAAGGCGGCGGCGGCGGCGGCGTTGGGCGCAGGGTGGCGGCAGCGATGGTGAGGGGCTTGGGGTTTGATTTGATGTTTTGGAGGGGGGTGTGGGGGTATTTATATAGGTGAGGGGAGGAGAAAACTTGGGGTAGGGGATAAGAAAATAGAGTAGGAAAAGGAAAGCAAAAGAAAAAATAAACAAGGAAAGAGGAAAGGGGCTAACCGGCCGGCTCCTATGGAGTCCCGCTGGGACTCGGCGAGCGAGGCTCCTGTGGAGTCCTATTTTCCAAAATTTGAGAGAACTCAAATATGAAAATAACGAAATCTCCAACTCTCTCCGAGGGTCCTTGAGTTGCGTGAAATTTCTAGGATCAACCAAAATGCAAGAAAATATGATATGCATATGATCTAGTGTATAACATTCCAAATTGAAAATTTGGGATGTTACACCTCATGCTCTCCTCGTTGATCCCCTGACATGCACTCCAAGTCTCCTGTATTGCTTTCTTTCCAAAAATAACTTTTCCGAAGGTTTCATTCCGTTTGGACTCCGTTTGATATTCCTTTTCTGTGAAACACTGAAACAAGGGAAAAACAAAAACTGGCACTGGGCCCTGGGTTAATAGGTTAGTCCCAAAAAATCATATAAAATAGCATATAAAACATCCAAGGTTGATAATATAATAGCATGGAACAATCAAAAATTATAGATACGTTGGAGACATATCACCTTCTTACAAAGAGTTTTGAGATGCTCAAGCTTACTTATCTTGAAACTCTAGACAAGGCTTACTCTTCTCCTATTATCAATGTTGATACTTGTACTACTAAATCTAGTAGTGATATAGCATATATTCTTGAGGAGAATCACTTTCTCAAGGCTCAAATTGAGAAAGGTCTCATGACATGTGCTCAAGGACAAAAGAACCTTAATGAGGTATTGAGCCAACACAATGAGGTGTTTGCCAAAGAGGGGCTCGGGTTTGACCCAAGCACAAGCAAGAAGAAGACGTCTTCTCAAAAGTGCACCACCCCTCTAAAAGAAACATTTGTACGAGAAGGGCACAAGGAGAAAGGTAAGGTTGTTAGTGGGAAGGCCACAAGGGGCATGCCCACTCTCAACAAGCCAAAAGAGTTCATGCCTCCATCCTATGTACTTCGTAATACTAAGGATGGAGAAGTTTATGCAAAATTTGTTGGTCCTCGAAATGCATTCCGATTCTATGCTATTTGGGTCCCTAAGACCCTTGTGACTAACTTGAGAGGTCCCATTGCAAAATGGGCGCCTCTAACCAAGTCATAATTGTGTGTAGGTTGCTTTATCTGGTGGAGTAAAATGGGTGATTAATAGTGGATGTACCAATCATATGACCGGAGATAGCAAATTGATCTACAATTTCATGGAATCTATTCAACCATTTATGAGCATTATATTTGGTGGAGGATCAAAAGGACAGGTACTCGGGTTGGGCAAGGTGACTATCACAAATGACATGTCTCTTGCAAATGGCATGCTTGTTCAATCCCTTAAATATCATTTGCTTTGTGTTCGCCAATTGGCTTCTGTTGTTTATGATACACTCTTTGGACTAACGGATGTGAAAGTATTCAATATAGAAACTCTCGAAGTGGCCTTTGTTGGAGAGTTGGATGGCAACCTTTACACGGTTGATTTCTCGAAAGAGAGCACATTCCATGCAACTTGTCTAGTGGCCAAGGCCGACAAGGGGTGGCTATGGCATCGCCGGCTAGCCCATGTCGGCATGATAAATCTTCAAGATATCTTAAAGGGTAATCACATCCATGGACTAACCAATGCCTCTTTTGAGAAAGATCGTGTGTGTAGTGCATGCATAGCCAGGAAGCAACATCAATCAAAGCACCCACCCAAGAGTATCGTGTCTACTTCAAGGCCTTTGGAGCTCCTTCATGTGGATCTTTTTGGGCCTCCTTCATGGGATAGTCTTGGTGGAAAAAAGTATGGACTTGTCATTGTTGATGATTACTCAAGATATACATGGGTGTTTTTCCTCAAGTCCAAGGATGCGATGAAGATCACCTTCATCGATTTTGCCAAGAAAGCACGCAAGTTTGACAAAGAAATCTTGGCAATAAGAAGTGACAATGGCTCTGAGTTCAAGAACTACACCTTGGAAGAATTTCTTAGTGATGAAGGGATTGAGCATAAATATTTAGCTTCATACACTCCTCAGCAAAATGGTGCAGACAAAAGGAAGAACCGTACACTTGTGGAGATGGCAAGGTCCATGTTGGATGAATACAAGTCACCACATAGTTTTTGGGCCGAGCCTGTCAACACTGCATGCCATGCATCAAACCGACTCTTCCTCCGCACAATATTGAAAAAGACTCCATATGAGCTCCTAACTAGGAACAAGCCAAATGTCAAGTACTTTAGAGTATTTGGGTGAAAATGTTTCATCCTCAACAAAAGGGAACGGTTAGGAAAATTTCAATCCAAAACAATTCAGACCATATTTGTTGTCTATGGATCAAACTCTCACGCCTATAGAGTCTACAACAAATCTAATGGATGTGTTGTAGAAACTTGTGACATGGTGTTTGATGAATTTAATGGATCCCATGGGGAGCAAGTTGATCTAAGTGTTGGTGCACTTCTTCCAATGGAACAAGAACCTCATGATGATGATGAAGAAGATGGAAGCTTCACACATCATCAAACTAATTCAACACCCATACCATCACAAGCTCCTATTGCTCAACCAATGCCCTTAATTCAAGTACAAGAAGATGATCAAGTCCCTCTTCATGATAATTTTCAAGAACAAGATCATCATCAAGGGCAAGAACAAGAAAGTGCAATCATTGATGATGAACCTCAACAAATGAAATATGAATAAGAAGATCTTCCACCACACATTAATGATCCATATGTTGAGGACGTGGACGATGGACATGAAGTTGAACCTCGCAAAACCCTAACTCCATCATGCCTCGAGTGGTCGGTCGTGTTGATATTGACAAAATTCTCACCGGCATATCATAAGGTAGAGTCACTCGTAAATATTTGACAAACTTTTGTGCTCACTTCTCGTTTGTGTCTAGTGTTGAGCCTCTCAAGGTACAAGATGCATTGATGGACAACAATTGGCTCGTTGCTATGCAAGAAGAGTTGAACAGTTTTGAACACAACCAAGTGTGGTCATCAGTCGAGAGGCCAACTACGGAGCATAATGTCATTGGAACAAAATGGATTTTCAAGAACAAGCAAGATGAGAATGGTGTAATCATCTGTAACAAGGCAAGGTTAGTGGCACAAGGGTACTCGCAAGTTGAAGGTTTGGACTTTGGTGAGACCTTTGCCCCTGTTGCCCGTCTTGAATCTATTCGCATCTTACTTGCTTATGCTGCTTTCAATGGTTTTACATTACATCAAATGGATGTGAAGAGTGCTTTCCTTAAAGGTCCTCTACAAGAGGAAGTATATGTATCACAACCACCTGGGTTCGTTGATCCCGATCACAAATACTATGTGTATAAACTTCATAAGGCTTTGTATGTCCTCAAACAAGCACCTCATGCTTGGTATGATCATCTTAAGAAGTTTTTACTCGATGATGGTTTTGTGAGAGGGGTGATCGATCCCACTCTTTTTACTAAGAGGGACAAGGGTGATTTGATCTTATGCCAACTCTATGTAGATGATATCATTTTTGGTTCTCCTAACATTCATTTATGCAAGAAGTTTGCGGCCTCCATGACCAAGAATTTTGAAATGTCACTCAATGCGGATTTGAAGTTCTTTCTCGGATTCCAAATTCACCAATTTCAAGAAGGAATTTTCTTGTCTCAAGCAAAGTACCTCAAGGATATTCTAGAGAAGTTTGGCATGTCTGATGCTAGCCCATGTAAGACACCCATGCCAACAAAAAATGTACTCACCGAAGACACAAACAGTATTCCTTTCGACCTATCTACTTACTGCTCTATGATTGGTTCATTTCTTTAACTTTATGCATCTAGACCAGACATCATGTTCAGTGTATGCATGTGTGCTAGATTTCAAGCTTCCCCCAGGGAAAGTCATCATAAGGCGGTTAAGCATATTCTTAGATACCTTGTTCACACCCCAAAGTTGGGTCTATGGTACCCCAAGGATGCCAAGTTTGATCTCATTGGGTACATGGATGCGGATTGGGCTGGAGACAAAGTGGACCATAAGTCCACCTCTGGTGCATGTCAATTTCTTGGACGATTCTTGGTAAGTTGGTCCTCGAAGAAACAAAATTGTGTTGCTCTCTCCACCGCCGAAGCCGAATACATAGCAACTGCCAGTTGTGCAACTCAATTACTATGGATGAGGCAAACTTTGAAGGATTACGGTATCACCTATAGAAATGTGCCTCTTCTATGTAATAATGAAAGTGCCATCAGGCTGAGAATCCCAAAGATCATACCTGCACCAAGCACATTGATATTAGATATCGTTTCTTGAGAGATCATGTGGAAAAGGGTGACATTGATATTTCTCATGTTGGCACCGATATGCAACTTGCAGATATTTTCACCAAGCCTTTGGATGAAGCAAGGTTTTGTCAACTTAGCCGTGAACTTGGTATCTTGGGGCTTGACAACATTATGTGAAATCTAGTAACCATCCATGCATCCACTTCATTTCTTGTTTAGATGCAGGCATATGTTTAGGGGAAGACAGTCAACTCATGAGTACTCTCACCCTATATATAATGCATAAAAAGAACAAACACTCTCAAAGTTACCATGTTCTTCGAACTTCAGTACTTTAAATGATGGAGTAGTGTTAGTGAGCCCAAGGACATTATCTTCGCGGCTTCATGACACCTATACTCACACATGGTGGCCTATTTGCCACCGACTCTTCTCAAAGGAGACGATGTCCAATCATCTTTAGGGGTCTTAACATGTGTGTCTAGTTGCTCACCATGTGGTATCTTACATGTTAGATTGCCCATAGTATTTTGTCATATACCCATCCTTGTATTTTGGTTCCTCTAGGTTTTCTTGTGCTATCTGCCAAAAACTTTTGCCACCAGTCGTCCGACGGTTATCGGACGTCCGATGACTCATAGCTTCTGACCGTCCGACGTCACTCGGCTGTCCTGTTGCTATGAGAAATTGTGCACAACCCAAAACCACTCCCCAGGTCTCGGACGTCCGAGGTTCTCCGGCTGTCCGTCGCTTGGTACATCCACCGGTGCCCGGAAGTCCGACCGCGGTCAGTCGTTCGACGTAGTTTGCGGCCCACATAAATACCTTCGGGGTCGGGTCTGTGCAGTTGCCCTGTCTAGTTTTCTCCCCTCTCCTCGATTGTGTCCGCCGCCACACCGCCAGGAGGGTGATTTCGCCCTCGCCCTCGCCGGCGGCTGCCCTTCACCGCGCCCCCAGCCTCTTCTTCCTCGCCTCGCCCTAACCTGGTACCTCACCCTGCTTGTTTCTTTGGCTCTCTCTCGTCTCTGTCACTTGTTTGTACTCACAGTAGTGATCCCCTTTCTCTCTTGGTTAATCCCTCTGGTGAGGTTCGTCTCACCATGGTAAAATTCAAGCACACCACTCGCAAGGATGCCGGGGGTTCCTCGGCCCATGGTAATTTATATCCTTTCATTCTCATTTTCTGTTATTTGTCTTCGTCTTCATTCATACCTCATACGTCTCCAACGTATCTACTTTTCCTAACGCTTTTCCTCTTGTTATAGACTCTAATTTGCATGATTTGAATGAAACTAACCCCGGACTGACGTTGTTTTCAGCAGAACTACCATGGTGTTGTTTTTGTGCAGTAATAAAAGTTCTCGGAATGGAACGACCTTGCGAGGTTTTTTATATCAATAATAAGAATTTTTGAGCCAAGACCTGCCAAAGAGGGGCACCTGGGTGGGCATAACCCACCAGGGCGCGCCCCCCTCTCCTGGCTCGCCCAGGTGGGTTGTCCCCACCTGGTGGCCCCGTAGACCCTGATTCCAACGCTATAAAACCCTATTTTTGGAGAAAAAAATCAGAGAGAAAGAATTATCGCGATCCACAAGATGTAGCCGCTGCCAAGCCCTGTTCTTCCTCGGGGGGCTCCGGAGAGGGAGATCTTCGTTCTTCATCATCACCAACCCTTCTCCATCGCCAATTCCATGATGCTCCCCACCGGGAGTGAGTAATTCCTTCGTAGGCTCGCTGGTCAGTGAGGAGTTGGATGAGATTCATCATGTAATCGAGTTAGTTTTGTTAGGGATTGATCCCTAGTATCCACTATGTTCTTATATTTATGTTGCTATGACTTTGCCATGCTTAATGCTTGTCACTTTGGGCCCGGGTGTCATGATTTCAGATCTGAACCGTTTATGTTGTTACCATTATATCTATGTTCTAGATCCGACCTTGCAAGTTATAGTCACCTACTACATGTTATGATCCGGTAACCCTTGAGTGACAATAATCGGGACTTCTTCCGGTGATTACCGTAGTTTGAGGAGTTCATGTATTCACTATGTGTTAATGCTTTGTTCCGGTTCTCTATTAAAAGGAGGCCTTAATATCCCTTAGTTTCCAATATGGACCCCGCTGCCACGGGAGGAGGTTGGACAAAATATGTCATGCAAGTTCTTTTAATAAAGCAAATATGACTATTTACGGAATACATGCCTACATTATATCAATGAACTAGAGCTAGTGCCTAATAGCCCTAGGTTATAACTGTCACATGATGAATATCATCCAACAAGTCACTGATCCAATGCCTACAAATTTATCTTCTATTGTTTCTGCTAAGTTACTACTGCTATGATCACTGTTACGCTTGCTACAAAGTTACTGCTATCACTTTTATGGTTACTATTGTTGTTGTCACTACTATCAAAAATATCAAACTACTTTGCTACTGATTACTTGTTGCAGATAATTAATCTCCAGGTGTGGTTGAATTTACAACTCAGCTGCTAATACCTTCAAATATTCTTTGGGTCTCCTTGTGTCGAATCTATAAATTTGGGTTGAATACTCTACCCTCGAAAACTGTTGCGATCCCCTATACTTGTGGGTTATCAAGACCTTTTTCTGGTGCCGTTGCCGGGGAGCATAGCTATATTTGTTGAGTCACTTGGGATTATTATCATATTATCACTATGAATAATTTGAAGCATCCTAAGACTATGATATTTCCCTCAAGGACGAGGGGAGGTAAGGAACTGCCATCCAGTTCTGCTTTAGATTCACCTTCTGTTATGAATAAACTTGCAACACCACCACATGCTAGCAATTCTGATATGTCACAAGTTATTTATGATGCTACTTCTACTATGAATGATGCTTATGATGATGCCAGTACCTTGCTTGATAATGATGATCTGCCACTTGGTGAATTTCTTGATAAACAAATTGCTAGAGTAATACAACATGATGTTGTTGAATCTGATGATGAGCTTGAAACTGAATCTCCTGAAACACCTACTAGAACTAGCCTTCCTAGATATGAATTGCCTGAGGTACTGGAAGGTTATGTTATGAGTGAAGAAACAACTAGAGACATTCTTGCTTGCAAAGATAGAGATGATCTAGAGAAATTATTACATAAGTATAAAGAAAAATCTCTGAATGCTAGAATGAAGTGTGATCCTAAGTTTGCTACTTCACCTATCTTTATTTATGATAAGGATTATGAATTCTCTATTGACCCAGAGTTAATTACTTTGGTTGAATCTGATCCTTTCCATTGTTATGAAACTGGAACTGTTGTGGCACATGTTACTAAGTTGAATGACATAGCCACCCTTTTTACTCATGATGAGAAAACTCACTATTACTTTATTCTCAAATTATTTCTTTTCTTATTAAAGGGTGATGCTGAAGCTTGGTACAATACTCTTTCTCCTGGTTGTGTGCGTAGTCCCCGGGATATGATTTATTACTTCTCTGAAAAATATTTTCCTGCTCATAAGAAACAAGTTGCCTTACAGGAAATATTTAACTTTGCTCAAACTAAAGAAGAGAGTCTCCCACAAGCTTGGGGGAGGCTTTGCTAGTCACTTAATGCTTTGCCAGATCATCCTCTTAAGAAAAATGAAATACTTGATATTATCTATAATGGACTAATTGATGCTTCTAGGGACTTCCTAGATAGTTGTGTTGGTTGTGTTTTCAGGGCAAGCTGAAGAATTATTGAATAACATATTGAAAAACTATGATGATTGGACTATTCCCGAACCACCGGCTAAACCCACTCTGAAGAAGAGGGGTATATTATATCTTAGTCCCGAAGATATGCAAGAGGCAAAGAAATATATGAAGGAAAAAGGTATTAAGGCTGAGGATGTTAAGAATTTACCTCCTATTGAAGAAATACATGGGCGTAATACACCACCACTTCCTAAGGTGGTAGAGGTAAATTCTCTTATGAAGTTTAATGATAGTGATAATCCTCACAATATGCATCCTAGTCAATGCCTTTATGAGTTTGAAAACTATATTAGAAAACAAGATCACTTCAATGCAAATGTTATGAAACAATTGAAATACAATTATGATATGATTGCTCGCTTGAGTGACTTGTTATTTAGAATATCAAATGATGTTAGAGGTGTTGGAAAACATGCTTCTATGGTTCAAACTCAATTAGAACAAGTTGCTAAATCTCAAAGAGAATTGCTTGATGAAATGAATAATAATATGCATGACTTTGCTGTTAGAGTTGCAACTAGAGGAGGTAAAATGACTCAGGAACCACTTTATCCTGAGGGACACCCAAAAAGAATTGAACAAGATTCACAAAGAGCTAACACTAGTGCACCTAGTTCTTCTAGAAAGAAAAAGAAAAATGATAGGACTTTGCATGCTCCTAGTGAACCTGAAATAGAGAAACCTCCAGACAATGATAATGAAGTTTCTATCTCAGATGCTGAAACTCAATCTGGTAATGAACACTCACCTAATGATAATGAAAAATATAATGATGAAGTTCATGAAGACTCTCAACCAACCAATGATAAAGAGCCAGACAATGATGTTGAGGTAGAACCACGTGTTGATCTTGATAACCCACAACTTAAAAATAAAAGATATGACAAAAGAGACTTTGTTGCTAGAAAACACGGTAAAGAAAGAGAACCGTGGGTTCAAAAACTTATGCCTTTTCCACCCAAGTCAACTAAAAAGAATGATGATGATGAATTTGAACGCTTCGGTGAAATGCTGAGGCTAGTCTTTTTGCATACTCGCTTGACTGATATCTTGAAAATGCCTCCATGTGCAAAGTATATGAAAGACTTCATCACAAATAAGAGAAAAATACCGGAAGCTGAAATCTCCACTATGCTTGCTAACTACACTTTTAAAGATGGAGTACCTAAAAAACTTGGAGATCTGGAAATACCAAATATATCTTGCTCTATCAAAAAGAATTATGTGAAAACTGCTTTGTGTGATTTAGGAGTTGGTGTTAGTGTTATGCCTTTATATTTATATAAAAGACTTGACTTGAATAAACTCACACCTACTGAAATATCTTTGCAAATGCCTAACAAATCAATTGCCGTACCTATCGGTATCTGTGAGGATGTGCCCGTTGTTGTTGCTAATGTTACTATTTTAACTGACTTTGTTATACTTGAGATGCCCGAGGACGACAACATGTCGATTATCCTTGGTAGACCCTTCTTGAATACTGCAAGGGTTGTTATTGATTGCAATAAAATCAAGGTCACTTTTCATATTAACGGCAATGAGCATATGGTGCACTTTCCTGAGAAACAATTCCAAGTTAATGGTATTAATGTTATCAAAAAATCTCCGACAATCACTATTGGAAATTTTCAAAGACCTCTACCTACTGTCAAAAAGAAATATAAAATGCTTATTGTTGGGGAAATGCATATCCCCATTGAGGTAACTTAGTGATTTACGAAAGTTCTTCAGTTTCATGCTAATCGAAAGTGGTTGTTAATAAGACTTGATCAACCTTATTAATGGATCATTTTTGAACGGTATGAAGTTGATGAATTTAGTAAGCACTACCCTCTGTCCCTACCTTTTATTTTCTATTTTATTAGTTAAATAAAATAAAATGCCATGTTTTGTCTATTTTCTGAATTTCCCGTGGAATATAAAATGACCCAAAAATAAAAGTTCTCATAATGCCCTAAAAAATTTACATGATTTTTTTTGAACATTTGAGAATTTTTGGTGCAATAAACATCACACGGAGGTGCACCAAGTGCGCACAACCCACCTGGGCGCACCAGCACCCCCAGCCGCACACTGGTGGGTTGTGGTCCCCACGTGGGCCCCTGACTTACTTCTTCATCCCACATCATCACTTACCTCCAGAAAAAAATCTCCATTGCTCTGTCTCCCATGTTCTTAGGCTCAAACCCACGGATTTGATCTCTTTGCTCGAAGCTCTGTTTCCGAAACTGTTTCTGGGAATTGTTTCTTGGTATGTGACTCCACCGTTTGTCCAATTAGTTTTTGCTTTAGTGGTTTATATTTTGAATAATTATCTACTTTTCCTAACGCTTTTCCTCTTGTTTTGGACTCTAATTTGCATGATTTGAATGAATCTAACCCTGGACTGATGTTGTTTTCAGCAGAACTACCATGGTGTTGTTTTTGTGCAGAAATAAAAGTTCTCGGAATGGAATGAAACTTTGCGAGGATTTTTTATATCAATAATAAGAATTTCTGGAGGCAAGACCTGCTAGAGAGGGGCACCTGGGTGGGCACAACCCACCAGGGCGCGCCCCCCTCTCCTGGCTCGCCCAGGTGGGTTGTCCCCACCTGGTGGCCCCACAGACCCTGATTCCAATGCTATAAAATCCTATTTTCGGAGAAAAAAATCATGTTGAAAGAATTATCGCAATCCACGAAACGGAGCCACCGCCAAGCCCTGTTCTTCGTCGGGAGGGCAGATCTGGAGTCCGTTTGGGGCTCCAGAGAGGGGGATCTTCGTTCTTCGTCATCACCAACCCTTCTCCATCGCCAATTCTATGATGCTCCCCACCAGACGTGAGTAATTCCTTCATAGGCTCGCTGGTCAGTGAGGAGTTGGATAAGATTCATCATGTAATCGAGTTAGTTTTGTTAGGGCTTGATCCCTAGTATCAACTATGTTCTTAGATTGATGTTGTTATGACTTTGCGAGGCTTAATGCTTGTCACTTTGGGCCTGGGTGCCATGATTTCAGACCTAAACCGTTTATGTTATTACCATTATATCCATGTTCTAGATCCGACCTTGTAAGTTATAGTCACCTAGTACGTGTTATGATCTGGTAACCCTAGAATGACAACAACCGGGACTTCTTCCGGTGATTACCGTAGTTTGAGGAGTTCATGTATTCACTATGTGTTAATGCTTTGTTCCGGTTCTCTATTAAAAGGAGGCCTTAATATCCCTTAGTTTCTAATATGGACCCTGCTGCCACAGGAGGGTAGGACACAAGATGTCATGCAAGTTCTTTTAATAAAGCGTGTATGACTATTTACGGAATACATGCCTACATTATATCAATGAACTAGAGCTAGTACCTAATAGCCCTAGGTTATAACTGTCACATGATGAATATCATCCAACAAGTCATCTATTCAATGCCTACAAATTTATCTTATATTGTTTCTGCTAAGTTACTACTGCTATGATCACTGTTACGCTTGCTACAAAGTTAATGCTATCACTGTTACTGTTACTATTGTTGTCGTCACTACTATCAAAACTATCAAACTACTTTGCTACTGATTACTTGCTGTAGATAATTAATCTCCAGGTGTGGTTGAATTGATAACTCAGCTGCTAATACCTTAAAATATTCTTTGGCTCCCCTTGTGTCGAATCTATAATTTTGGGTTGAATACTCTACCCTCGAAAACTATTGTGATCCCCTATACTTGTGGGTTATCAGTACCAAGGGCTCACTATGGTGTGTCGATGTTCCTCTGCCCTTGGTTTCAACCTCTCGTCGTGGTGGTTCCGATGACTCTCAAGAGGAGTTTCATCCACGCAAGTGTGCTAGGAAACGTGTTGTGATCGAGCAATCCTCCTCTACCGAGGGCTCTAACTATGAAGAAGAGATGGAGGAGGAGCGTGGTGTGCAAGTGACTTTTCGTCCCGCCCCCGCGGTTCTCGAAGGGCCACTCACATGCCTGCTCCTCCTCCCGATCGGCCGCATG